>NW_017298703.1:702132-706497 GCF_001594075.2 Trachymyrmex cornetzi | reverse complement strand
ATCTTTGCGCCGTTCAACGTTGCTTGACTCTCATTAGCCTAATTTAGTCATACTTTTAATTTGTTGAATTTGAGAGTCCGAATACAATTATTAATTATTGTATATTTTTAATTACGGAACTGTTTTATTCAATTTAATAACACATTACATTTTTATCATCTAAATTTTTACGTCCCGCATGTTTTCTCTTTTAATTGCAAATATTTTAAATAAAGTTAGACTGGATTTTTTTAGCAAAAATTTAAACAATAAAACTTTTTAATTTTAAGCATTACATATTTAAATACAACTAATAAATAGTATTAAATTAGAATTAACTTACATTCATTTTGAAGTTATATACAAAGAATCATACATTCTGTTTGTAATTATAAACTATAATTCATTCGCGGGAGTTTAAAAAAACTAGTTCAAACTCACCATTTGTTCCCGATTTTGCTTTCCTCTCCTCTTTACTCCCAATTATACAGGATAATTCATTTTCATTTTAACAGACAAATATTTCGAAAATATCCAATTTTATCAAAAAATATTTCAAATAAACATTATATAATATAGAGGAGGACGTATAATGGTGACGTCCCACTCTATATCATGCAACTTTTATTTGGATTGTTTTTTGGTAAAATTTTTTGCATATGTTCAAAATATATATATATATATATATTAGATTAATCACCTTGTATAATATATTCAGAGTCATGAATTATTGTAAAAAGTATTTGAGTATAAAAGAATCTTTTTCATCATCCCCCTCGGAAATATCATTTGTCGATGTACCAGGATACTGTCTGCAATCGAACGCATTTACGATATTGGCAACGCACACAAATGCCTCACCGTAGCATCATCGTCGTCGCGTTTCCTCCGCGGGCGATACAGAAATTGCTCGTTGCGATCGGTATATCTGTGATTTAATTATCGCAACGGCAATTGCGAACGACGTCGAGAATTCTGTCTCGCTGTGCAATGAGAAACGATCCATCCGATCACTAAATTCTGATCCCGCGTCTCACTCCGGTTACGCAGCAATTAAATTCTAGTCCGCCTCCGTTTGCTTCGAATAGATAGATCGACCGGTGCACAATGCGCCTCTCGATGCACACGAAGCATTTCCTTCTCATCCTTTGTAGGTAACGTGACTCGAACTTGGAAGATCGCTCTTCCGTTCCTACTGCTCTTAAAGAATAGCTCGATATTCGCTATAGTATCACCATTTTCGTGGTATATTCTCATTCTTTGGAATTCACGATGTTAGACTCGAACGAAAAAGTCAAACAAGAATGTTATTTAAAATGTACCTACTAGTAAAAAAAGAGATAGTCAAGTGCAAGAAATCACGAAATATGATCACATGCAGTAGACGAAATTCTTTAGATTATTCGATCGAATCGTCGTGAAAAAAATGTAAAAGAAATTTTCTAATTAAAAAAAATATCTATAATCTAATAGATTGTCACAGAAAAATTATATAATTTTGCGAAAAATATAATAATGCGACAAATTTTTTTAAATATCTAATTTCGATATTGTGATGTACCTATACTTTTTTCATTATCTCAAATTCTGCAATAAAATGAATATAAAAAAATATTTACGTCACTAAACAATTTATCACTGGTTAGACTTTAAACAAAAACTGCGCGAGAAAATCTTTATATTTTCACTCACCTATTTGCAGAATACTTAAAATTTTCATCATTATGCAAATATATAGTATCCGAGATGGACTTACCTGTAACATAAAAAAAAGATTTATATTATAGGACGAATAGATATAGAAAATAAGTACGTTTAGTGAATATAAACTTTTTACTTTTTTTAAATATAAAAAATGTGTAAGATTTGTAATTAATGTTGAAGATTAAGTTACTTAATCCATGGGTTCATAATAAAATGGACATGGAAAAAACATTTTGCTTAAGTATCAAAATTTAGCTGGATACAGATCTGAAAATGTTTATATTGGAGTATTGAAGTAAACATGTAGAATCCCCAAGCTGGTTGCTAGAATGTTAAAACTTTTCACAGCATTGTTCATAATGTCTGAGAGTTTTACGTAATTATTTTGATAATTCAACAAAATTATTTTCAGATCTGTATCTAGCTAAATTTTTAGAATCAGCAAAGAAGCTTCGTTCTTTCTAAATATAAAAAAAAAACACACATCTTATTTAAAATTACACGGAGAGAATTTTTTCTTAAAATTTATCCTGAAAATATGACAGTCGTGGGACAACATTGTATTTCGAAGAATTTTAATATAAATCTCTCTCATTCATTAATAAAATTACAATAAAGTATAAAATAAGTTTGATCAATTTTACTGAAGTGCATGGTAAAAATCTTTAAAATATTGTATTGTACCACAATCACCATATTTTCAGGGTAAATTTTAAAAGAAAATTCTCTCCGTGTAGTTTATAATTCAAGAATTCAGTCTCGGAAAGGGCAGTTGCGAATATTTCCTTATAAATAAAACGCCCTTATTACTAACAATAAAACAGTAATCATAAATCAGTAATTTTCTCTTCTAAAAGTTGCAAAAAAGAGAAAATTGAAATAACATTTAGCAGTAGTCTACCTAAATAGGTCACGTCATGTATTTAGAGAGACACTACAGGTATTGCAGGTACGTCTGTTGCAAACGACTATATAAGCGAGAAGGTAGCGTAAAACGGGGTGCCACAGCGAGATTCACGTAGAAAATCGCGCTTCCCTCGGATTTTCGTTGTCGTATTTCCCCCGGCGATCGTCTCCCTCTCCTAGACGATGCCGCAATACTCGCTCTGCCGGAATGCTACCGAGGACAGCTGCCATCCCTCGTTCCATTGCGGGATCCCGACTGGTAAGTTACCGCGGCGCACATGGTAAACTTACCAATGGCATCCGAGTGGACGCCATCCTTGGTCACGTTTCCGCTCACGGTCTCGCCATTTGTTTGAAATCGCATAACGCTTACACGAGCTACCATTACCACTACCATGCCACACCACCACCGCCGCCGCCGCTGTTTCCTTCTTCCCACTCGATTTCCCACTCTGTTTGTTTCAACCCTTCTCACTATTCCTTATCTTGTATCCCTATTCCGTCGCCTGTGAAAAACCTTTTTCTGGAGGACGTTGCCCTTCTCATTCTCACGTTTTTCCTTTATTTCGTTGCTGAAGGAAAACACATTCGACGATCTGTCTATGACGGCTGTCAAAGATAATTTGCAAAACACTTGTAGCTAAAGAAAGTTGGTTTTTCAAATGTACATACGTCGCAAAAAATTTTAAGAGCGTTCACTTTAAAGAGAAAATTTTTATTTTACTTGATAATGACAAAATAAAATTGATATAATTAAAACAATAAATTATTTTTTCAATTGTATAAAAAAATAATCAATTATTATTTAAATAACATGACATCGTCTAATGTTACTTTTATCTTGTGTGTGTGTGTGTGTGTGTGAAAATAAATACAAAATGAATAAAATTAATGATAACTATGAAAAGTCCAAGAGTGGAAATTTAATCTAAAATTCATTGCAAACTTAGAGAGGTATATCAATTCAATAAATTTCTACAGTGTTCTCCTTCGCCATAATTTTGTCAGTCGTAGATATATCTACGCTATACAACCGGTTAATGAATATTTCTGTCACTAAATTTATTAGCGGTTGCGGCAAGGGTGGAGACAAAGGCGACCGACGTGGCGTCTCGGAGAGATCTTACAAACGTTTCGTCAATGTAGAATCAAGAAGTGTAATTGGCTTAATTCGCATCTACGGTCGTGAGGAACTCCAACATTTAAATGTGCTTAGACTCAGTGTTATTATGTTTCTCTCGTACTTGATTTAGACTTCGTTAGCTTTCTTCAAAACTTAACTGTTTCAAACGATATGTATTTTATACTAATTTTAGTCATTACTTTAATAGATAATAAATAAAAGATAAGTATTAAGTTCTACAAAGTTACAAGAAATATTCAGAAAATATATGCATTTAATACAAAATATATTTAACATTGAAAAATAAACATATGATAACAATGTATATGTCGTGTGTTAGAGCGAGTAATTCTTCTACAATTCAGCATTGGTAAAAGATATTAGACATCTTATTAACTATTATTTAAAGTTTTATCTCAAAAATTGATTTACAGCATTTGCTGTAAATTATCCTTTCTTTGAAGAACCCTTTATATTTATACACAGAAAAAAAAACTATTCTTAAATCAACCATAATATATTCATATATATAAGCAAAAATATTGTAATCTTGCTTTAAAAATTTTAGTCTTGATATAAGATTTATTTGTATTGATATAAGATTTTTAATTGAGCAAGTCTTGAATTAAGTGCAAAGTAATACTTGCATCAAA
>NW_017298703.1:694118-702118 GCF_001594075.2 Trachymyrmex cornetzi | reverse complement strand
AATTTAATCAAATCAAGATTGATATCTTTGAAGCAAGATTATAATATTTTTGCTTATATATGAATATAATATGATTGATTTAAGAATAGTTTTTTCTATGTATATAATCCCAGTTACAAATAGTTAAAATTAATAATACAGGTAAAAGAATTCCAGGTAATGAATAAAATATAAATATTGTTTGCCAAGGGGCTATACAAGTAACCTTTTGAATTTTATAATAGTTTTACCCAAAGTTTTAATTTATTCCAATTTTCACTAAAATTGTGTATTATATTTTTATATTTTTTTATATATAAATATTTAATAAGACGATTTCTTATTCATTTTTATCATTTAAATACAAAATTCTTCAGATTTACGTTCTCAAAAAGTTTAATTTTTCATTTCGTGTGCAGCAATCCGCCGCAAGCTCGCGCATATTTACGCCTGTGCAAAACCGCAGATATACACTCGATGTCCCTTTCCGGCTTCCAGCGGTAATTAATTAGCGTAATGATTCGTCCGTGTAAACATTCGTTTCATTCGCCTCTAACGAGTAGAGTTTCGTAAAGTTTCACTAACCTCTGCAACGTTGCTGATGTTGCTCTACCAGCCATCCAGCCTTGCTCTCTTTTCCCTTCCCCGACTTGCCTCATCGAAATTCGTATCGTAATTTTAATGAGCGACAAGCTATGCAAACATACGCGCTTAAGTAGAATTTTGCATCTGTGCAGTAACGACGTTATCAGAGCTTGCGCATAACAAATTGCCACATGCACGATTAACGAAAAAACGTATAATTTATTGCAGTTCGAAACAATTAAGTTCAACTTAAAGCATTTATAATTATAATTGTTTAACAAATAAGATGTCATCAATTTATAATTCAAATTGTAATTAAAGCAACATTGGATTATTATAATGACGTGTCCATCATATTTATATTTATATTTCAATTTTACTTTGCATCAATAATTTCATGTAGACTTCAAAATTTTTCTTCAAACATTTAAAACATTTTTTAAATATACATTATTATCGTATATCGTTATAAAAAATTATTAATTATATAAATATTTCTAATTTAACCTTGATGTAATCGCGTCAACTGCATAACAAGTACAATTTTCTTTACTAGTATATTTTACAACAGAAACATTTCGCATGTTTGTGTCGTTATAAATTATTACTTTCTTGTGTACGTGCCTCTTAGGTCACAGAGCTACTTAGCAGATTGAAGAGGCAAGACGACACGATACTTTTTGCAATATATCCGCCTTCGTAAATTGCTTTTCGATGTCACATGGACATCGCACGAGAGTCATGCTAATATACGCGGAATCGATATTCGCCGATGAACAACGTACTAACTAACAATCTCATCAAGCCGGATCGGCTTAAAAGTTTCATTAACCATAGATATGCACGCACCTATCGTGAAACCGTTACATTTCATAATTTAAATTCAATACTAAGGTTCCTAAAAAACTAATAAAAAATTGATTTTTTCTTAAACAAACAAAGTTTAAAATTAAGATTAGGAAATAGGAATAGTTTTTATGCGGAGCAGCTCTGTTGGAAAATCGATTCACATTCAGTGAAAATATTCAGCTCAATCATTTCAAATATGATTTACGTACTTGCCATTGCATTTTCACAAATGCATTGATAGCCGAAGCCAGGTTTCCGAAGGGTCATACTCAATGACAGATTTGGTACGTAAATTACGCAAAATCCTCAACCGATCACCCTCCAAGCGACTCGTAACCTAAGGTGAATGCTTCGGGACAATATTTATTGAGATCGATTGAAAAACGGCCCGAAACGTGCTGGTTTTCGCTGCTACCTACGACAAACTCTTAAACGTCGTTCAAACGTCTGAATTATTCATCCAATGTACGCGTAACTTTCGAATATCTCGTGTTATTGCCGGTGGTAAACCCGTCCCTCTTTAATACAAAAATATGCAAAATGTTTTCCTATCGGAAAATAAACGTAAAGTCTAATCTCAGTGTCGATTATAATCAAAATCATGAAAAAAATATCAAAAGAAGTAATGTAATTATCTGTAAAAAATCTTCACATTTACAATAGTTAAATATTAATGATAGGGAAGTGCTTGTAACTAAATCTATATAACTAAGATTAAAAAGTTCTTTAATAAATCGATGGATTTTAATTTCTGTTTAAGTTATAAATCAATATAATTTGCCGTTTATCTCATTTTACAACCGGCAAAAATTTGTTTAGTATAAATTGGATAAAATTAGATGAATTTTGTTGATGAATAAATTGTTAATTTAAAATTTCAGTGACACAAATAGCAATAATAAAAACTGCATTATATTGATCTGAGCTAACATCGTGAATCTGTATGCAGCAAAGTTATTCTGTCTTTAAATGAAACAGGGGTAAATAACGGACAATAACGGACCTAGCTAGGACCAATTAAAACCATCTCAATGTCAATCAGGGTCATGACAACATATGCTAAAGTCAAGGTCAGCTGGGTCCGTTATTGTCAATATTTACCAAAGCAGGTAATACAATTATCTAATCTATAATAATTTATGGCGACAATTCAATTTTTATATCGAATCAATTTATTGTTATATTCTGTCTTAAACAGCTTGATTCAATTACATACATGTTTAAAATTAGGACTAGAAGCGCAGATATAAAGCTGTCGCATGAGAGAAATAAAATGAGAATTGCTAGCAAAATAGAAAATATCGTACGCTTAAATAAATGTTCATTGGGTCATTTATTTGTCTATCACGGAAAGATTCTCTCAATTCCTGGCTACATCTACGACGAGCAATCGCTCAAAGAACCATTTTCTGAAAGAATCACGCCTAATGCAGTCAGTAGAAGAAGATTCAAGCTAGCTTACATCGCACGACAAGCTCCTTTTCCGCATTAATGCGACGTATTTTCTTTTTTTTTTTGACACGTAATACCTGCTAACGATCCCTTGCAAAATGTGGACGAGGATAACCAGTGAGGTCGCAGGTAGTCAGCAGGATTTCAAAAAGCCCCAAGAACATAAAAAATGCAATTTACCGACTACGTCGATGCGCTCAAAGACAGCAATTCCGCGCGTACACGTTAGGAATATAAGATTAAAGTGTAGGAAAGATTCTAAAACGCGCACTTTCTTTCTTCTTCCTGAACGTCCCACAGGTCGCGTCCGATGAAATTCTCCCCAGGGAAAGATCGAGTCGATCGCCAAAGAGTTTAGTTGAGAGGAATTGCGCAACTCTTGGGATTTCGTATATTAATGAGAAGTATTGCTTTCTATCGTATCGAAACGTTCACGTAGATGCAGGTGTTAGTAAAGTTAATCCTTAACGTCGTAAAAGTTAAAGGTATAAATTTTAAATTATGCGAGTATTACATCGAAAGATGCATACAAATAGAATTTAATGATCTAATTTATCTCTCGCGCGTGTGGATGAATCGTTCATGAAGCTAGAATATAATTAGAATAATAAACTAAGATTTTGCATTATAATTTATGTAAAAAGCTTTCCACAAAAGTCTCGAGATCCATGCGTAAGCTCGATCGATTCGATTTATCTTCAATCGAAGAGATTTCCCTTCTATTCTACAAGCGATCTGCTCAAGATGGAACGTCGACGAGAAGGTCGTATCCTTTCCTCAAGAGTTTTCTTTGTCGAAGGAACAGAATCGCGTTTAATGGAGTCAACGGAGGTGGGCTCGCTTCGCGGTCCAAAGAGAGAAGAAGATCGTTTTCCCGCATTAATATCACTTCGTGCCGCTTTTTCCTTCGGATCTTTTCTATTTTTCGCATTATAAGGTTCCCCATTTACGGGGGCAAGCGGAAAATCGAGAGGCATCCGGCGTCCATTAGACCTCGAAGGGGGAAAAATATTTAAATCGCCCGGAGCTTGCCACGAACGCGAAACGATCGGATAATGAAAGCTCATTTCGTCCTTGATCGATCGACTTAGTTGTGATTGGGGAGAGGGTGTGGGTACCTACCGATTTAATTAGTCGAAAGGGAGACTACGAGAAAATGATTCTTCCAACAAACGCCGAAAAGTTGTAGATTATAAGGCTGCAATTTATTGTCTTCAACGTTTCTCTCTCTCTCTCTCTCTCTCTCTCTCTCTCTCTCTCTCTCTCTCTCTCCTCCCTTCGTTTTCAACGCTCTTCTTCAGCTAATCCTTTCTGTTATAAATTTCTTTCGTTTTTCTCTCATTCTATAAAAGTGGGACAATAATTCCTGTCACATGTTTAGTTTTACTCACTACAAAGTTTCTTTCTTTTAATAGAATAACAAAAAGAGAAAATAAAGAACGTAAGGATGTATATACAATATGTATATAATTAGGGCAAGACACTAAGAATATGCATAATCTAAGTTTTAATACTTTTTGCTATTTTATTATCATCAATCAAACATTTTATTTTATCGGTACATTCAATTCCACACAATTTTCTATACATTTTATTCGCATTCCTCACAATTATAATCAATTTTATTTCTTTCGTCACCGCAATTATTCTACAATTGTCGACATTCTAATTGAACCTGCGACGTTTCGATTATTTTGTGCATCTTTCTTTCTATAATATCAACGTCTGCGAAAATCTTTACTAAGACATGCGCAAAAGAGCCCCGTCATTATATTTAACGAACGTCAAGAAGATCCGGGGATGATGCGATTCGCGCTAAAGCGTTGCAGTTTACAACGAACCGGTCGATGCGAGAACGCGCGACAAAATATGATAGCGCGGCAACGGTCTCTCGGTGGGGACCTGAATAATGCATGAGCGCATAGCGAAGTAAAATATACTTTGACCGTTGTAAAGGCAGAGATTCCCGTGTTTCGCGTGCTACATTCGAAAATCCGTTCCAATATCCGTCCCACGGCGCGAAGGGCTCTTTCCTTGCGACAACGATTGCACCACATTGTGAGACAACGTCGATCTTAAGTATATTGGCACTTCGAAGGAAGCTTTTGACACTCTCCCTTTTTAACTATAGAATAGAATTTAATATAGTTTGTATTCTATTTATATTACACTATATTTTATAAATAGGCTTGAAACAATAAATTTATGATTATTAAGTTTCGTTCGTTTATCGTCGCGTTTAAATTTTATAAATTAAGACAAATTTATTTCTTCAGCGTTTTGAAGTTTTACACTATTACTGTGCGCGTTATTTTTAACGTATATATTATATATATGTATATATTGTATATTTTATAATACATTATATAGATTTATAAATAACTGTATAAAAGATTAAGTTGGCATACAATTTCTCAGAAATATAAATATATGTATTAAAATATTCAAATTAAAAGGAGGGAAAGTAGAACGTTTTCTTTATTTAACAAATACCTAATTGTCTCATTTATTTTCAAAAGTGACATTATTTGCGAAATAGAACAGAATAGAGTCGAGACAGACGCGGTAGATCGATTCGCAACTCCGTTTTCGTAACTTCGATAGCCGGAATTAGTAATTATACATGCAATTCCACATTGGCACTAACCGGCATCGATAACGAGATGCTCGTAGCACTAAGAGATAAAGGCAAACAATTCGATGTAAGGCTCCTCACACGCTCAGTATTACTGCTAGTATATTCGGTATCGTGCTATCAATCACGCGAGGATAAAGCGAACATTTGTCATCAATCGATAACAGACCAATAGAAACTTAACATTGATGTTTCTAAATTTATTAAAGATAACCTATTCTCAAAATCAAGTTAAAGAATAAAATCATGTAATACAGCACGTTTAATTAGAATTTCTATATCTAAATATATAGAAATAAGTTATATAAAAAATAAAAATAGAAAGATAAGTATTCTATTTTGTACATTATATTTTCGTTCTATGTCTATAATTCTGAACACTGATAATTCTAGCGCAAGACAAATAAGTGTAGTTGATGGAAAATAGACTTCCGGGAAAAAATAGGGGTGATTCGAGGTTATCGCCGACAACCGGACAGCTGACGGGAAATGAATCAAGAGACGCGCACATCCTGTACATGATATTCCATATACTGTATCAAAGACGAATACTCAACAGTTCGGATGTGGTGATAAGTCTTGAAAAAAAAAAAATACAAAACAAAATAATACTTAATGAAACACATTTGTGGTTTCTAGATTATAAACGGATGCAAGATACATGTTTTGAGATCCGTTCGCAATAGTAATGTATAGGAGAGAAAATAAATGTTGGCACACGTATATGGCGACCTTGAACGTGAAAATCTTTATTGCATTTTACACGCGACAATAGTTTATTTACTTTTTGTCGCCTATAACGGATTATATGGCCACCTCAAAATTCACCGTCAGCGCAAGTTGCGATTCAGCTAATTACAAGGTTCCGATCAACACCGCGGCAGTACGTGTTTGCGTGGTGAATTGCTTCTTTTCGGGAGTGAGTTGTAAATTCGAGACGTTTGCGGCGAGCACGCGACGTATTGGGTTGCCAAGATTGCGTCCGACGTAAATAACGGATATCGTATTTCGCGCAAATCAGAGTGAAAGCTAGTTTCCGGATGCGCGAAAATGTTTAGGCGAAAATGTTTAGGGGTCGAAAAGAATTTCCCGCGGGAAATTGATTGTAGTTGAAAAGATTTGATTTAGCGTATTACTATATCACGCGCATTTTACACGCGTCATTAAAAATAAAAGATTTTAAAAAGAATAAAAAAATGAAATTATACTCTACAATAAAATACGGACTGCAGAATATTTTTCATACGTATTTTTAGATATATTTACAATATAGAAATTTTTTAAATTATTTTCTCTCAGCAAAGTAGAAAGACTAAATCCCGTCGCTTTGAAAAATTATATTTCTGTTTACAATGGGTGCTCTTTTCGCAAATGGTTCTTCAATTACGAATCAATTTGACGACCATTTTATTTCGTACACAAGTTGATCGAGCGTAGTAAAAGACATGAAAAGAAACAAAAGAAATTGAGTTTAAAAGGAGAGGTTGAACGATGGCTGAACGAGGCGTGAGGAGGCTGTGGAGAGACGACAGATCGATTGATGGTAAGAAAGAAGAGGATGAAACCTCTCTTTGCTTCTCGATTTCGGCGATAGTCGGACGAAATTGCGAATATCGAATTTCGTCGGAAAGGTCCCTGTGCGCGGCGAACTCGTCCCGCGGGAAAGAATCGCGTGGCAAGTCGAACGGAAGGCAGGGCGCAACCGACGGGCGGGTTGGAAGTGAACTCGATTCGAACACTGATTAAAAATACATATCAGGTCCGTGTATTTAGGGAATACGATGAGAGCAGCGGTAAGGTTGGTTAGAAAAATTGCGTGGGGATGACCCTACCTTTCGATACGTAATACAAAAAGTAAAGATCTCTCATTATATGCAAACTCAAAAACTGTTATAGCAGGAAAAATTGAATTGGTCATTAATATTTACACATTTTATTTTAATAATTCCGCAGAAGAAAGGAAATAGCATTATAAAATCATAAAACAAGTGCATAATTTATAAAGCATGAATTATCTTATTAGAGGATAGGGTAAACTAGGGTATTATGACCATACGGAAAAGATGGCCATAGGCCATAATTTCTCCAATAATTGATAAATAGTGCATTTTTATAGTCATTTTCTTAAAGATAATCAATATTTACAGTAGTTCGTATGACTACACTGTGTTCAAAATAACAATATTATAAATATTATCTAATATTTTTTCTTTCGACTATCTGCAAAGTTTTGCACGTGTCTGCTAAAAACGGTTATATAATGTCTAATAAATTACAGTTAATCTGCCCTAATCAACATTACATACACAATAAAAGTACGTAAATTGCAAAGTGACCTATAATTAATACTTTTATTTTCCCTATTTATTTATAAATACTATGGCTATCTTTCTTAATATCATGGCCATCTTTTCCTTAAAAATCAAATAAGATGGCCAATGCATACTTTGTAATATTTTGATAAGATTAAAGTTCTGTTAAGTATTTTCTCTTTAATTTC
>NW_017298703.1:669861-694093 GCF_001594075.2 Trachymyrmex cornetzi | reverse complement strand
TTCAGTGAAAGTAATATCCCACATATTGTTAAAAAGTAACAAGAATAAATGTATGTTTTTAGCATTTTAAAAAACTATGGCCATTATACCCGAGTTTACCCTAATATCGAGAATAAATTTACATAATAATGTTGGATGATTTTTAAGATACGAAAGATTATCATTATTATTGACACACTATTACGCTGCAGTAATGCTGATCGTGTGAGAACTGCATATTACTTTCTTGCAGAACTGTAAGACGCATTTCCTATCGCAGTCACACCAGCTATTGCAATCTTATCCTGTCTCACGGTAGACGTCAAATTGATCAACTTGGCGAAATGAGAATTGAACGTTGAAAGTAATCAAGAGTTCGCTGGTATTCAAAGATTCGTTATCATGATAATGAAATTATTTTCTCGCTTGGTATTCTCTCTTTTTCTATCTTGCGGAATAGTTCGAAGTTTCTTACCGACAGTACGATGAGGTGGTACCCTCGGATTATACGAAGAAAGACCGAAGAATTAAGAAAGTTAAAAGTATTAATCGAGCCCACGGTAAAAATTAATTGACTTCGCAGCCAGAGCGAATAAAAATTAAGTAACACGTGACCTTCGCATTACGCAAGATTGGTTAAGAAAGAGATAAATGGTAGGAAGCAGCAGCAAGACATAAACGGCTCTTAATGTTCGGTCTGAAAAGCGGCGGTATAATGCGCAAGCGAAAATTATTTCGAAACCACCTGCTTCATTCTCGTTATTGTAATGAAACTATACGGTCAAAGTAAAGAAGAAATTTCTGTTGCTAAGATTCTTAATGCAACGCTGCCGCAGATTTTTTAGAAGCGTATTCAAAGAGAAGATCGTAAAAATCATAACATTCATCAAGCGTTTAATTATTTTTTAAACGTTACAATATAAAAACGAAAAGTATTGTTCCAACTTTTTTTAATTAAAAATATCGTGTTTTTCACTTTTATAAGATCGAACATTCTGTAAAATAGTGACTTTTAATGATATAAACATGGAATATGAATAAATAAAAAGATTTTATTAATAATAAAAAAACTAAGGGCAATTAAAAGTCAGCGCAAACAATGTGCAAGAATTATTTAAAAAAATATGATTATATATATATAATTATACATAATTATATGTTTCGGTTCACTTTTGAGCCATCTTCAATGATATAATAAATCAAATAAACATTTTATTATAAAATAAAATTCTTAGAATTTGCTAAAATATCTCTTTCTCTTTGTAGTTTTAAAAATTTATGACACTTTTCCATACTGCATTCTATTATACAATATTTATAAAAATTTTCCGAAAATTAATATTTTTATTCTACGATCTATCTATAGGAAATTTTTCTAAATTTTTATTTTTGCTCGAGAAATCGTGAAAGATATCTCAGTCAGGCTGAGTCATTGATATGATATTCAAAAAAAGAACAAAGAAAATTATTGATCGACACTCTTTCTTTCTACATGCATCTTCATTTTTATCATTACTATTATAATGGGATGTCTGTTCTTTTGTAGAAAGGATTTTTTAATTGGCGGTATTACTATGACTATAAAATACAGTCCATTATAACTAAGCGTTTCTAGCATTTGGGAATAAAAGACACAAATCATAAAAACTCTTTAAGATAACCATATAGGTATAATTTGATATATCTTACAGCGAAGTCAATCAATCATTTAGAAATTTTTTAATGTATCTATTGTTTATATCTGTAAAAAAATATATTATCGTAACAGAAACGACGTTTATATACCTATTCAAAATAAATAAAATTACTTTTTAGCTATATGCGAAAGAATTATAAATATAATTTTATGCTATACTTATCACAATTAATTACAATTAATATAACCGCATTTATTGTTTGCTTACGATAACGAGAAAATAAAAAGCGCACAATTTATATGAAATATATGTGTACGTAATATAACGTAGGAGTAAAAATAATGCGTAAATGCGGGCAAGCGTATTTTGGAAAAATTATTTTAACATAATATAAATTTAGCTGACATTTTGTCAGCTTACTCTTCAAATTTAAAGTTCTATTTTTTCTGTTGCAAATTTTAGAATATTTGCATATTTCTAGTAAAACTCTCGTAGTTACTTACAGTATATAAATATGTTTTCTTTCTTTTTTTAAAACTAAATTAACATAGAGGATATTTAATTGCTCTCATTCATTAATTTTTTTAAGAGGAAATTTAATTAACGTAATTTCAGATATTAATTAATAAAATTAATTTTCTTAACGGAACGGCGTGATTGAATTGAGAAATCATTACGTCTGGATGTTTATACGCATATACACTTGTCCGTGTGTATATCTATTGTCCCAGGTAGTCCTTTATCTGAAGGCACATGCCAGGGTTCGATTCCAGCGATAATCGATCGGATGGAGGCGTCCTCGTAACTGACAATGGCCCTTTATTCTACGAGTAGCGCACGTATGTACAGGTGCATGCGACGTACGATACGACGCATTAATGGCTCTGCCGGCACCCTCTCTACACACTTCATCTTCTCCACGATGCAACAGTATCGGAAAATGCAGACTGTCCTACTATCTTTGCTCCTAATTTTACTGACAGATTCTTTGGTCAATTTCCTATCAAAACATAAATATTTTCAGCCATAATGTTTTGAAAGCTAAATTACAGAGGAGCGAGTAAATAACAAATTCTCCCATTAATTTTAAGAAACATGTTACTTTAATAATTTTGTAATGCTTGGAAATGTATTAAATATTAAATATATTAATATTAAATATTAGGAAGTTTTATGATAATTTTTTCTCTATACTTCTGCTAAAAAAAAAACAAAGAATTTAAGAAAACTTTTTGCTAGTAAATTGGGACTTTTACGTAAGAATTTGAGATTATCGTTTGTTGTTACGTGTTTTCTTTATTTTTTTTCGTTATTTCTGCTTGCGAAAACCAAATTAGTGTATACTGACAAGAACATCTAAAAAGCAAAAGAAGAAGAACTTCTTACTGAAGTTCGGAGCTTGTTATGTACACTGTAATTTCCGAGTTTTGCATTATGCATGTTACGTCGCTACGGTAATCGGAAGATCATGCAATTTAAAAAATTATGGGTTCCTTATATTGTTTCTAAACTATTCGATTCAGTCAAAATTAAAAATCAGGTTAAACCGTTATCTTTCATACAATACAATCTATTGATGTAGTAAAATACCTTATACATCAAGAGAGAATGCACAGTATTATTCAGTGGCTTTCTTCAACAAGCCATTACCTAAGCTTTAAGTCTTATGTCCTAAGAAATTGACCAATCATAGTCAATTATTATTCACACATTCGACTGTGATTGGTCAATTTCTTACGGTTAAAAATTTAAATCTTACATTAGATAATGGCTCAGAAAGCCCATCACGTTCTACACAATCTACACTATAATACACAAGCGTTGACATAAGCAATTACGCATCCGGCCATTGAATAGCGAGAAAGGGAAGATGTGAAGAAGACAAAAATGGAAGCCGTAACAGAGTAAAAGAACGTAAACGGAAGAGTGCGGGTGAAAGGAAACTTGCGACTATTACAAACGTTTCGACTCCGATCGGGTCATTTTCAATGTACATAAAAATATATCATAAATAACAGTTACATTTGTAAAATCTTTAAGAAATAAATAAATTAATTATAACATATCATAATGTCGCAAGCATAAATATATCATTTATATAAAAGGTATAAATTGTCCAATATCATAAATAACGTTTACATTTGTAAAATCTTAAAAAATGAATAAATTAATTGTAACATATCCTGATGTCGAAAGCATAATCTTGTCATTAATATAAAAAGTGTTAAGCCGTAACAGAGTAAAAGAACGTAAACGGAAGAGTGCGGGTGAAAGGAAACTTGCGACGAACGACGAAGGATACGCGAGGTGGTAGGGGGATGGAACAGCAGGATGATGGTTGCAACTACGCGTCGTGTACAAAAGAGAAAGGGAAGAGGCGAGGGAACGATAGAGGGGCGGAACGTTGCTCGAAATTAACCGGAACGTGACTATTTTCCAGCAGCCTCTTCCCGTGCCGCGCGCGTCTTTCTCCGGCATTTTCCTCCGTCCCGACGCGCCCTTCGTTAGTTTCTCTCTCTACCCCAGCCGCAGAGGTATACGCGCAGGAAAAAACAGAGACACGAGAGAGCGCAGAGGGTAGTTACGTGTGCAGGGTACTGGAAAAAAAACAGCGAGCGAGATTCCAACGGGGGAGGAGAAGGTGGTGGCCGTTATGTACCTACAAGGGAACGAAACAAGTGGCGCGAGTGACGGTAAAGAACAGAGCGAGGAGGTAACCACTAGCTGAAATATTGTTCCAGATTACATGATTTCATGATTTCATCTGATTACAAATAGCTTTTATCATTACTATAAAGTAATTTGGTAAAATATATGATTTTATTTAATATTATACGATTTTTCATGGTTATATACGTAATTATCAGATTATACATAGAGATTTTATATGAATTTTATAATGATTTCGAGGATTCTGTCCCACGATCACATTAAATGGTTACCCCCTCGGAACAGAAGGCTGTGGAAGAATCGGCACGAAGCGATACGACGGGGTCGTAACGAGCCTTTGCAGTAAGCCCGGCAAGCGAAGAGATCGGCTCGCTTATCGCGTATCTTGAGATTGATTCGAGCGTGGAAGTCTTAAATGAGACGGTCAACATCTGCTGACCCCGTTGCTACGTTTCCCACTAACGGATGACGTTTATTAGCGCTACTGCTGTTATCGTTAGCTCTCCCATCTAAGCTTCTCTTTCCCGAGGCTGTTTGCCTGTCCCTTTGAGATTTGTTTTGAAATTAGAAACGTAGAGGAATTGCGGATGTTCTATTTCAATCTCGGAAAATTAATTTCTAGGATTCTTGTAGGATTTATTAAAGGAAAACTGCTCAATTCGAAAAGCAATTTGTAAATTAATGATTGGCGGAAGATAAAATTAACATTTTTTTAATTTAAAGTAATAATAAGGCTCAATATGTATAAAACCATTTAAATATTAAAAGGGCATAGAACCAGTATTCAAACGAACAAATTTAATTACAATAATAATATTACAAAAGTTTCGACTCTGATCGGATCATTTTCAGTGTCATAAATAACGGTTACATTTGTAAAATCTTTAAGAAATAAATAAATAAATTATAACATATCATAATGTCGCAAGCATAAACATATCATTTATATAAAAAGTGTAAATTGTCCAATATCATAAATAACGTTTACATTTGTAAAATTTTAAAAAATGAATAAATTAATTGTAACATATCCTGATGTCGAAAGCATAATCTTGTCATTAATATTAAAAGTGTAAGTTGTCCAATTTAGATTTTGTCGAGGTTGCAAGTAAAAATATATCTAGGAAAATCTATCCTTCTTGATATTCAGAGAGTGACAAAGATAGAACGACACTTGTGTCGATTTGTGTCGACTGTGTCTCCTAAAAGGAAAGCAGCCATTATAAATCTCGTGACACGTTATTTCATTGCGTTGTGACTGCATTTTATAAGTTTAAATATAAATTTAGATTTTGTCGAGGTTACAAGTAAAAATATATCTTGTCAGTTAATATAATAAATCCCAATTAAGTTTAGTTTTTAGGTAAAATAAACAGAAATAAATATACTTTTTTATCTCGTCAGTTAATATAATAAATCCCGTGATATGTTATTTCATTGCGTTGTGACTGCATTTTATAAGTTTAAACTATTTTGCATTGTACTTATTTACGTGACCACTCTTAATCACGTCAAGTAATGTAATGTACAGGCAGAATGTCGAGAAAAGACAGAAACCGTGACAAATTTAAGAAATGGAAAGGGAATGTATCATATTCGTATACGTGTCGGGCAATGACTCTGTATAGTTTTGTCTGTTTATACCGTGTGTTTGTTTCTTAATGAGGATCATCTCAGAAAGTAATCGTTTTCTGTGTGTAAGAAGGTTCTATATCCAATATTTTTACACTATTCCATTTGAAATCATGATTTGTTTCAATTCTGTGATTAGTAATTACCGAAGGGGATTTTGAACCTTTATTGATATCAGAGACATGTTCATTTACTCTTGTTCTTAATTATCTCTTAGTTTGGCCTACATAGCTTGCTTCGCAATTTTCACAAGATATTTTATAAACTACATTCTGATTCTTTATATGTTCTAGTTTATCTTTTCCCTTTTTTATGTAGTCTTTAAGTGTGTTGGGAATGATGTACGTCCCGAGGCTGTTTGCCTGTCCCTTTGAGATTTGTTTTGAAATTAGAAACGTAGAGGAATTGCGGATGTTCTATTTCAATCTCGGAAAATTAATTTCTAGGATTCTTGTAGGATTTATTAAAGGAAAACTGCTCAATTCGAAAAGCAATTTGTAAATTAATGATTGGCGGAAGATAAAATTAACATTTTTTTAATTTAAAGTAATAATAAGGCTCAATATGTATAAAACCATTTAAATATTAAAAGGGCATAGAACCAGTATTCAAACGAACAAATTTAATTACAATAATAATATTACAAAAGTTTCGACTCTGATCGGATCATTTTCAGTGTCATAAATAACGGTTACATTTGTAAAATCTTTAAGAAATAAATAAATAAATTATAACATATCATAATGTCGCAAGCATAAACATATCATTTATATAAAAAGTGTAAATTGTCCAATATCATAAATAACGTTTACATTTGTAAAATTTTAAAAAATGAATAAATTAATTGTAACATATCCTGATGTCGAAAGCATAATCTTGTCATTAATATTAAAAGTGTAAGTTGTCCAATTTAGATTTTGTCGAGGTTGCAAGTAAAAATATATCTAGGAAAAGATTTCTGCAAAATGTGAATCCTAAAATTATATATCAAGAACACATGTTATAATGTGTAACAAAAAGTTTTTTTTTTACCTCGTCAGTTAATATAATAAATCTCGTGATATGTTATTTCATTGCGTTGTGACTGCATTTTATAAGTTTAAATATAAATTTAGATTTTGTGGAGGTTACAAGTAAAAATATATCTAGCAAGAGATTTATGCAAAATGTGAATCCTAAAGTTATTATGAAGAACACCTGCCATAATATGTAACAAAAAGTTTTTTATCTCGTCAGTTAATATAATAAATCCCGTGATATGTTATTTCATTGCGTTGTGACTGCATTTTATAAGTTTAAACTATTTTGCATTGTACTTATTTACGTGACCACTCTTAATCACGTCAAGTAATGTAATGTACAGGCAGAATGTCGAGAAAAGACAGAAACCGTGACAAATTTAAGAAATGGAAAGGGAATGTATCATATTCGTATACGTGTCGGGCAATGACTCTGTATAGTTTTGTCTGTTTATACCGTGTGTTTGTTTCTTAATGAGGATCATCTCAGAAAGTAATCGTTTTCTGTGTGTAAGAAGGTTCTATATCCAATATTTTTACACTATTCCATTTGAAATCATGATTTGTTTCAATTCTGTGATTAGTAATTACCGAAGGGGATTTTGAACCTTTATTGATATCAGAGACATGTTCATTTACTCTTGTTCTTAATTATCTCTTAGTTTGGCCTACATAGCTTGCTTCGCAATTTTCACAAGATATTTTATAAACTACATTCTGATTCTTTATATGTTCTAGTTTATCTTTTCCCTTTTTTATGTAGTCTTTAAGTGTGTTGGGAATGATGTACGACGCCAATTTACAATCAACCACATTAGCTATAGGTTTAAATTTTTCAGAAATAGAACTGACAAACGGAATAGCGAAAAATTTATTTGGCAAAATGTTATTATTATTCACATTAATTTTTTTAATTAATCGATTGAATCAACTAGAAAGATCATATTTTTTTAGTTTTTTAATGGGACTATTTATTTTAATCTTTATTAACAATATCAAGGAATTTTGACCGATTTGAGAGATAAGATTTTAAAAAATTAAATAAATATCCGTAATATACAATTAAATTATTTACCTTTACGTAGTTTGATTTTTCATATTTATTACGCATTTCTTAGTTTTATCATATCTTGGGATTATCGACATGAAGGACGCCATTTTTTGTGTACAGCTTGCCATGTTACTTATCCATTGGTCGAAAATTTCCGCGTAAGCACGGCGATGCGGAAAATCGAGCCGGAATTTCCGCAGATTCGCACAATCTACGGTTGAAATGGCCCGGAACGATGGAAATTTTCGCGGTTATTGATTTTTCCCGACCCGTGGCACGGGGGCAGATGCGCGCGTGCATGTAATCCCACGTCGAAAGGGGGAGGAAAGGGAATGAGATGCAAAAAAAAAGAAAATAATAAAAACGAATTGATAAAATAGCATCTTTGAAAAAAAAATGAAAAGTGCAATTTCCCAATTCTGTAGCGAATATAGCATTTCAATTATTTGCACTTGGGAAAACGGCAAATTGATATGATAATACTCTAACATTTAGTTAATTAATTTGTTTAACTATTTATCTATTCACTCATCCATTTACATATTTATTTAACCATTAATTATTTATAGCTGATAATTGCTCTTGGCTCGATCGACTAAATATGATTTATTGCTTAATAAATACGAGGTTGCAATAAATACTTTATTAAATATCATATATAAATATATCTTTCAACTTTCTCAATTTTTTACTTTGCAATCTTTATATACGACGTAAAAGAAAAAGAGAACTCTTTATACAGTTATTTTCTGAAATTTCCTCAATTACCATTTTAGATTTTCAACTTCTGTACAAGAAATCAGATGTATAAAAATTTCGAAATTATTTAACTTTCCGTTTATCTGATTTTCTACATAAAATTTCGAACTTTACATGTTCAAAACCAGCTTGTACATATATAGGTACAACTTTTTCTAAATTACGATAATTGAAGAAGCATTTATTTAAAACCTCCCATTTTTCGTTTTCTATTCCCAAAAGCTTCGCAAAATTATCGTAGTTTGAACCATTTGATAATAATTCGCAAGCCGCGAAAGTTAAGAGTACTATGATTATAGACAAGACCCTCCTCTTTCTTTACTTCTCTCCTTCTTTTCTCTTCTTCTTTCCCTCTTCTTCGACTTCTTCTTCAGGTATCTCAGCGCAAACACGTCGAAGGAACTCGTTGGACGCGCCAATTAAACGCCGGCGCGTCGAAACAAGAAAGCGAAGCGACGTTTCGCAAATTGCTTTTCTCACTCCGCTCAATGCCTCCGATCTTCCCCCCTCGGACTTTGCAGCCCCCTTTTTTTTCGGTCTCGCGGGAGTCCGCAGCAGGAATTCGGTTGAATGATTTACCCAAAGTCTGAGTTCTCAGCACCGCGTATTCGAACTTTGTAGCAGAGCCTCGAAAATTTACGATTGAAACGGAATCCGCGTTTTTTTTTATTTATTTACAGTGAGGCTAAATGTGCGTTTTTACTATGCAACTTGATTAGTTTTTCATTGAAAGGGGACGTTGGCTCGATTTATTAAAAATAGATTATCAACACAGGTGATAAAAAGAGAGAGCAGCAGTTCAGTTTCGTGTGTGCAGTAAGTATATTTTTCTTTATAGTTTTATATTTGGTACAAAATTCACAAGAGAATTTTTATAACTTTGAAATAATTACTTCAACTTAAAAAATGTAGCTGCATATAAATAGTGCTGTGCATTTTTATCGTCGGTATATCCGAGTATAGAATACAGTCTACAACATTCACTCGAAAATCGATTGCGTGAAAATTTCGTGCAGCATGTCAGTCTCATAATTACCGCGCTGATATAATCGGAAAATTAATAACACTGGTAGTTTTATTAACAAGCGACCTCATTAATTCCATAATTAAAATTGTGTATATCAAAAGCGCCGGCGGGCTGTCGCGCGCGGATTTATACATTTCAAAAGAGAGTACCGTCAAGCTTCCTCATAGAAAGGAACGGTCGAATTTAACGTAAATCATAGCGAGTTTTACGAGATGTATCGATAGCATGCACCTCGGTCGAATGCGCTGAAAAACATTTTGTGGCCGTCATGATCGCGACGCAACGCAAACTGTCCGCCAAATTGATGCCCTGGCGACCGCGATGCGTTTTGGTTTAATCGCTTTTCGTCCGCTCGTAATAACGCAAAAAATAATTGTCGTGACGTAATTTATACTATAGAAAAATACATAAATAGATTCACTCCGAAATTTTATCTCGTGCGTTTGCGTTGAAAGAACGCCATATAAATCACACAAATAAAATTTATATCAAAGTCAATATTCCGCCGTTATCTATATAACCGCATTTTTTTCGAAGGCAAAATTTTTCTGAAGCTAAAAACATATTTTTTCCTTTAATTATATCATTTTATAAATTTTATAATTCAAAAAATTTAACAAATCAATTCGGAATTCTTAAATTAACGTAATTCTTTTTAAAAATCACAATAACATATGTATATTTTTTTATTCTAACAATGAGCAATATACAAGTCCAATTAAAAACAATTTTATTATACAAAATATTGTATCTATAAAACTTGATAATATATTATGATTATAACTAAAATTCTGAGTCATCTTTGTATTAGAATCTGTGACTATAATCGCTTTACGTTTGGATCTGCGTCGGGATAGCAAGAGGATAATTACAGGCCGCATCAGAATAACCAACTAGATTCACAGATTCATTCCGCAACCAGTGGTAGCATGAACGGGACGATTTTAAGTCGCATTCGTTCCAGGACGATTGCTGATAGTATAGATAATCGTGCTGAAGGCAGCTTGCCAGCACCCATTAAAAAGGAACGATCACTGCCGGTCGTTTGATCGTATACTGATAGAATCTGAATTCGGTGTGCAATATAGGAAAGAGAAACTATGCGGAACGAAAAAGTAGGAGCAAGAGGAATAAAAATAACAGAAGAAAAGTACCTCCGGTTAGAGAGACGGAAGATTCTAAATCGAATCTTAGGGCTTCGAGCAGGGCATTGTGCCAGACGAGTCGTTAAAGGACGTATGTCTTCGAGAATGTATGCCACGATTCTTCGCCGTAATCCTCCACAAGTCTCCTCCATTCAATAACACCATCTAAGGATATATTGTTACCAATTGTATCGGATTGATAACGTTAAACTTGTTCTTTAGATATATTTACTCAGCATATTTCAAATACAGTTATAACGCAATCCGATTAGGTTTTTTATTTGTAAGAGTACTACTGTAAGAGCATTAATACTATCAATATATTTTTGCATTTATACTAATCAATACTTCAAATTTTATATATTATAATCACTAAAAGAGATTTAAAAATGATGAATAAAAGATTTTGCAATATTTTTTATTAAAATTGAATTTATTTTAAAAGCATAAAAAAATATTTAAAAATCGATTCGCAAAATCGCCGACATTTCTTATACAAAATATACCATCTTCTAATTATAAAGCACCGTCATTCAACTTAATGTTCGAGATAAGATACTAATGTCATAGGTATTCGCAATCAGTCATAAAAACAAAGTGTCTCTACTATTATTACTAAAGCGTCCTAGTATTCTCTAATCCTGGCAACGATAACGCCCGGCGGTCGAGTTTAACGGGGCAGTGTGCCAGCCGTTATTATAACGGAGTGACGGCGATGATGATCACCATCGAAAGAGCCTTCGTTCCGTTCCGTATAAAGGGTGACGAGATGTAAGAGAATGGACGTTTAAGAGGAGACGACTCTTGGAGAATGGGAAGAGACAGTGTGCAGGTTGAGGAATGGGTAGATATCAATGGGTCGCGCAGCCTGGAGGTTTTCCCTCTTACCCTACACCTTACTCCTACCCCACAGCCTTTCCGCACCGCTCGCAGGGGGCCATCCTCGTGTAGCACGCTACCCCTCTCTCAGGCGCAGCCGCCCCTGCGCGGACCAAACGAATTTCACCAAGCTTAGCCCGGGGGTTGGCTGCTGCTTTAGGGCGCTCCACTCACTCGCTCGCTCGCTCGCTCGCTCACCCTATCCCTTTCCCTTCCTACAGTCTAGTCAGCTTCTTCCTTTACCACCGTCCACACTACCTTTCTCTATCTATCCATCTATCTTTCTCTTTCTACTTCGCTCTTCGGCTTACGGAACCTGACGAGACTTCGTTGCCAAGTTTCTCGAGAGTCTCACCTATTCGATGTTGTGTACGCGCCGTGAAATATGCTTAAACCTCTAATTACGTGGAGTTTCGCGTTTACGCGATTTTTCGAATAGTTAAACAAGCACTTGCTAAAGTAAATATAAATTTAAGCGCGCGCATGGTTCATTAAAAAAACCTATTTACTGTGTACAATATAAGTAAATGGTCATTACTTTGTCAAGTACGAAAATTGATACAAGAGAATTAATTGAAACCATCTATCCAATTTATTTTTAATTTATATTTGTGAATTATATTTTTAATAGTGTCAGAAATGTTATTTATATTTTAGACGATAATGGATTTATATCGTTTTGATTTCTCTCTTGCTATAAAATTTTTCAAATAAATGCACATTTTTATAGAAAGAAATGTACTTTTCATTTTCATAATACTTACAATCTTTCCACAATAATTATTAAGTTAAATAATAAAACATAAATTTAAACTTGTAAATACAGTTAATGTTAATCAATTAATGTAAACTTATTTACTTTTGCAATAAAAAATAATTCCATCATAACTTTGCAACATAATAAAATAAATGTAATTTGTTTCCATCTCATTACGCGTTCCAGCGATTATTTTTTCTACTTCCTTCATTATAAGGATAAACAATGAGAAAAAGAGCTGATGTAGCATTCTAACTCATTAAACGTTTCACACACAAGTTCGTTTATTTTTGTATGTGAGGTAAGATCTTTTAACCAACCGCGCTAGTTACGTCGGTCAAATACAACTATAGTAGTCGGTTAGCCTCGCAATCTCCGAAAACGGATGCTCGGCTACGCCGAAATCCCGCGTACGCATCCAAGTTAAGGATTAACGGTATGCATCATCCAGTGCTTCCAGCTAAGGTAATCCTTCTAGCTAGCGGCGGAAGATGCACCCGAGAGCCGCGGAGAATGATGCATCCGTAACTATGGCGCATCTGGATGCAGCCAGCTGCATCGGACGACGACACTCGAGCGGCTTCCGTCCATCGAGCAATGCGGCTCTCGAGAGCGTGATGCACTTCCCATATCCGGAACATCGCGCTCGCTTCCGCGATCTCGAGATGTACTTTCTACGAAGAATGCTTTCGCCTTTGTTAGAGCTTACGTGCCATTTCTTAACGATTATCCCGCGCGCTAATCACCACGCAACGAACAATGCCGTAAGATCTTGATACGGTAGAAAAATGAAAGACTCGATGACTGAGCACGTCATGTTCAACTCTTAACAATCCTACAAGATTGCGTTCGAAAAATGTGCTTTTCTCACGATGTTTCCCTTAACAACATAATTAATTAGCTGCTATCGTTGAACATTAATATTTTAGTGATTTCTGTATCGTGATTATGAAAAATTATCGTAAATTAAACATTATTTTATGTCAAACGAAGAATTATATATCATTAAAAATAAAAGAAAGAACATTTTAAATCAAATATAATTAATTACAAATATATATATATTATTCGTAAGTTAAAGATTTCATATATTGTAGCAAACTATAAATATTTTAATAAAAGTTTCTTTATAGCCTTTTTAGGACTTGTAATATGGATCGTCCACGAAAAAATTTGAAATGTTTTTCAAAACCCTAAAGCACTTTCAGTCCGTCACATAAGATGTGATGAACACGCGATATCGTTAAGACGGTTTGACTTTCGCCATTGAAACACGATAGTTAACCTTCTTTGATGGAATGTCTTCCCGGTCGCCTCTTCTATCGATACGCTCCTGACCTCGTGGTCCGTCGTCCTCTGACCCGCCACACAGTCCCTTAACCCATGATCCCGTGACCTAACCCGGACCAACGAGTGCATTCCAGCCGACGGAGCGCAAAAAAAAGATGTTGGACGGCGATAAATTAAAAGGCGGAGGTCGTTGGCTCGTCTAAGTCAGGATGGTCAGGAAGAAGGAGCGCAAGGTGCGGAGCTGACAGAGATACAATCGGGAAACTAAAAGGTATGAAACGAGTTGAAAGAATTCGAGATTCGACAATGTAATGAGAGTGGAGTAGAATGGATGAAAATTTCCTTGAGAAAGAGGCATATAATAAAAAGATAAAAATGATGAAAAAAATTATTTATGTCGGAATATATTTAAAGCGATGTAGAAAGAAGTTTTTACATTTATGCTATCATGAGAATAGAAGCATAGAATAGAGGAATATAAAGATAGAAGATAAAATAAAAGAACATAAAGATAAAAATAATACATTAGGTATATAAATAATACATAAAGATAAAAATAATATATTAGGTAAATTAATTCCAATTAATAAGATAAAAAAATACGCTATATATATAATAGAACTCATTTAGAAATTAATAAAAATTATCGACTACCTAATTGCAATTATATAAACGATAAAGTTTCTGAGAAGAAATATCTAAATTCAATGTATAATCGCGTAAGAAATCATTAAAGGAGCTACAAGTCTTAGATTAAAAAAGTATTGAGCTCTGAGAAAAATAAGAAGTAGTGGAAGAGAGGAACAGCCGATTCCACTCAGTAAATTCCTTAACGAGGACCGTTCGATAAGTTGATAGATGCAAAAGAACATGCCGTTCAAACATTTATAAAAGTCGAAGTGATAGTAATTAAAGACAGCATACTTTGGCTCTAGAGAGATGTTGTAAGCTTCTAAGAAACAAAGTTTCAAACCTCTCGGTGTACTTGGAATTTCTGAGTCCAGCGGAAGACGCAAGATCAATAGAATAAGGCGGGGATGCTGCATAAACGAGATAAATACTTGGTCACTAGACAGGCGGAGGCTCTCGCTCGCTTCAAGATTTTACTCGTTATTTGCTTCAGGATTTTACTTTCGCATTTGTCTTATTGTCATAATACGAGCTAAGAGATTTGGTAGCTCTCCACAGAAAATTGAGATATATTTATTTCCGCAAAGATAGCGTGTTAGTCTGTATAATATAATTAGTCAGTTTTTATTTTTGCATTTATCACTAAAAAAATATTGGTACCTATTTTAGAAGATGCAAGACATTGCTAATAAAAATAAACAAATTTAAATTTGAAATAATTATTTGTCTTTAAAAATTCTTGATGTAAATACATTATTAAATTAGAAATTACAGTTAAACTCAAAATTGAAGCAGAATTAAAGAAACTTGAAAACAAAATACAAATCAATATTTCATAAATAAAAAAGAAAAATAAAAAAAAAAATAAATCTCTAGTAATTATTTTGAGATAAATCTTGTCAAAATAAACATAGTTCACCAAAATAGGAGAAAAAAGAGTAGACATTAAATTAATGGAGAAATGTAAAAAAAAAATAAACAGATTGATGGAAAAAGCAGAGTGACAAGATTCTCTGGGTAAGATACCTCACAATTTGACAAAAAAATTGGGCAAACAAATATCACTGTATAAAATACAATACATTTAAATAAATTAAGAAATAGAGAAATGCGAGGAAGAAACAAACGTACTCTCGGCGTAGAGATTCGTCGATCGCCGAACTCTATCGTCGCACGGAGAATCGGTGTTCTCCGTTGTTAGTCGGGCGTCGTCGCGACTGCCTCTACCAACCCCCGCGAGCCGACAAGCAACCATCCCCTTACAGTACCCGAGCCGAGCCAGGGGGCGCCGCGACTACGCACTATTGATTCGCATGGGAACGAGGGTGAGAGCCGGGTAGCGAGGAGTAAGGGAAAGGGATGACGAGGGTGAGGTATTCAGGGTGGTCCAGGGACGGCGATGCGCCCTCTTCGTCCGATAGGGGTGTTCCAGGGACAATGACACACCGGCCCTGACACTCTTCCTCTCCTCTTGTTCTTCCTGTACCTACTAGTGTAACACAGTGTTCTAATAGCCAACAGAACAAATCCCCATATGTATCTCATTGTCATTTGCCAGACGAGATAGATGAAGTTACATTGTCAGGGCGTGTCTTTTTTAATAACAATTTGATTTTTAATTTTATTCTTGTACAACATAATTTTAAGAGCGCAACTGTTTATGTGCTTATGTATTTTATCACATAAGCATACATATAGTTTGAATAATCTATTGAGATTTTTCTAAATTGTTCTTATTATATTTTAAAATTTATAATATATATATATAATTTTTTAACACTGTGTAAGAGCTACCTATAGAACTTGTCTAGATAGAAAAGAGCTTTGTTTGAGATTTTAACGAAAATGTTTCAAAACCCCATCCCTTTGTTTAATTCAAGATAACATGTTTTGATGTTTGCACTTTTGCGTATGATTTCAGCTAGCCGCAATGTACAACAGTTTAGCAGAGTATTACAGTTGCTTCTCTTGGCATGTTTACTGTAAAATATAATCCAGGAGCGTTTCTGCGGTTTCGTGGAAATTTCATCCATTACTATGATCCATCAGCAGATTTTAAATAAACTAAAATATTAATATTACTTTTACTTTTACTTCTAAAGTATAGTCTAAAGTGCAAGAAAAGTTCCTAGCTTATTTATCCATATATAAATTTATTTTGTATTATATTATACAACTTTCTATTAGAAAGTACACAATACTGTTTGCTACATTCTCTCTCTCTCTCCCCCCCTCCCTCCCCCCTTTTTGTTAAATATTGTAAATAAATAATTCCATTTTTTCATCACTACATATACTGTAAAGCTGTGCAAGTTGTTGCTCCAAATAAATGTCTTTAGTATGAGATACAGCATGGCGAGTTAGTCTGCTGGTTAAATTAATGATACTCTAGTCACAACTAGAATGTCAGAGTACGGAAACGAGCCTTGAGAAGCGACGTCCTTCGAGATAACTTGGACGTTCGTGAGGTGAATTTTGAGCCGACTAGCGCGATAGTACGTCGTTAATATGTCGACGAATAATCCCGTAAGTGTATTTAGTCTCTTCAACCGTAGAGGTAGAATGCACCAGACTCCGGACATTGACTTCAATATGTTCGGGACAAACGTGTGCTATCGGTGGTACATTGCGGATTTCTCGTGTGGTCCACTGGTAATACGGAAATGGTGTAATGACTGGAGCTAGCAAAATCCTACGGTTATTTTAAAAGATTCAATGTTTAATAAAAACGAAAACAATTTTTAAATAAATCGATACAGTATATGTTGAATAAATTTTCTAATAGAAATTCACATTCATAATATTCATTAAAAAGAAAATCGATTTGATAGGCAAAAAATCTTTTATAAGAAATTTGTTTTTATTTTCAATTGTTTAATTTTTATGCTTTACACTGAGAATGACCCGATGAAGATCGAAACGTTTGTATATTAAATGTTTATATTAATTGGATATTAAAAATAGATTAATTAATCATTGGCAATTAACAGCTATTATATTAGCATTGACTCGTAACCTTTTTCCTTTGGCAATTTTACTTTTTAAAAAATTCTTGAGTCAGAATATTTTGATTATTTCTATAAGAAAATTTTCAATTACTATAATTAAATTTCTTCCTATATTACAGTTATATTCCTACATGTATATTCCTTCCAATATTATAATCCTATATTATGATATTATTAAATGTATACACTTGTACAAAAGTTATTAGAGATGCCAATCAACTGTCGAGTAGCGAATATCCGGGATCTTCAGAAGTTCTCCAGTCAACAGCCAACTCCTACGTTTGACAAATTTGTCGTACAAGCATAACAGGATCCTATGATTTATTTCTCTACAAAACCATGTGTAATATAATTTTAATATTTTTTAAATATTTTTTAATAGCATTTACATACGAGTACACCATACTCCGTAAGCAAAGTAACACAAGTAAAAAACATAAGATTGTTCAGAGAGCAAAGAAAATTGTGTATTTTATTTTTGATAGTATTAAAGCTAAGTTAATTAGAGCTAATCACAAATTATTTGTTTCAAGTTTCTACAAATGTAATGTAGATTTAATTTTTTATGATATTATGTTAGATTCCTCAAAACTTATACCTCCATTTTTTTATCGTATTATTTTTTCCATTTTCAATCCTTTTCTATTTCATACTTTAATTTGTATCACTTTTCCCGATTAAAGATCGATGTATTTAGAACACAATCAGTATATAACACGAAAGTAGAAAAATTTCGACTTGTGTTACTTTTCTTATGAAAGTGCGATATCTTCTAGATACAACTAAGTACCTGCTGTAATAAATTATTATCCGTGATAATTAAATAAAAGTGAATTTAGTAAGATCTCAATTGCGAAACACATGTTTACGCATTTTACCGTTCAGCTATCGCTATTGCTGAGAAATGGCTGTTTAATGTTAGCGAAAAAAGCATATAAATTTCAATTTAAGACGCATTAAGGTTAAGCTGTCGGTTCAACGTCTCGAAAAAAATTAAATATGCCATGTATATATCATATACGATACGCAAGATCACGAAAGGTTAATAGGAATATGTCGAAATCTCCCGCTTCCTATTTCTGCCCACTCTCGCCGACTATCAATTCTTTCAAATCATGCAGGCGAAAGTATGGTCACTGTTGTTAGTATTAGATACTACTATTGGATGCATAGTGTTCTCTATTCTGAATTTAGGCGTGACATTTCATCACAATGATTAATGAGTAATGATACATCATTTATGATATATTAAATATTTATATCAAATATGTTACTATACTATTATACAACAGATATGAGAGGAGTAATGACACAAAAAGATTCAAATAGAAATTCTTGTCATGGTTAAATGTACTAATAATATACATTAATTAACATGTGATTATATTAGAGAAAATAATCGAATTATAATCGGTCAATGATGTGTGGGGAATCAAGCATTAAAATATAAATGTCTATTGACCTCGTCTACAGATCTCCTATAATCAAAGGGAAAGAATCTAATTGATTCTATTACTTATTATCGTCTCGTTTGCATCTTGCCCATACTAAGGAACATCCGAGGATGGAATCCCGATAAACGAAAATCAGGTCGGGTTACAACACGATCCACTTTCGCCGCTACGGGAACAGGAATCGCGGGGGTCCATAAATATCGTTCTCTTCGTCTTGAGAAAACGAACGTGCGGGGGCGTGTTCATTGTTACGGCCGTGAAATCGCGAACAACATCCTGTCGGGCACATATGCTTCAAGCGGTAGAAAGAACGCGCATAGATACGGCGATTTGCGTAAATCTCATTGGCCAGATCCGATTCCCGTGCGCCTGCGCTACGCACGTGCGTGCGTGCGTACACACGCGCGTGGCACGCGTGGGCGCGATGTCACACGGATCGTGATACAATATACGAACCAGCCGCTCACGAAATGGATTCCCGATGTATTGCGCGCGAGCCCCGAATATCGACGAGAAAACTCGTACTCCGACCTCTGACACGAAAAATATTCTTAAATCCGCTAGTTTACTTTAGGGAGAATATGTATCGGATGTTTAACTGCGATAATGGAGTCTTTTTTTATTCTTGAACAACTCTTGCAACAAGAGAATTGATATACCTGATTTACACAATGATTTCTTTAGTAACTTGCGTGCTTCTAGCAAATTAGAAAACTAGCAGCTAAAAAAATATAATACAATTCTACAAATTATACATTTTTTTAGTAAAATTAGCAGCTAAAAATATAATTTATAAAATTATTTTTTAACTACTAGATTTCAAGTTAGCTAGAAATATAGTACTCTAATTAACAGTAAAAAGCATAATGTAAATCAGTCTTACACTTTTGCACCGAACAAAAATTCTGGTAGCATTAATTTTGGAATTCTGATTGAAAATGAACAGAATGAAAATCAGAATTTTCTCTCTCTCTCTCTCTCTCTCTCTCTCTCTCTCTCTGATTGAATCTGTTATAACTTTAGTTGAGATAAACAGGATTTTTATTTATATTATCAGAATCTCTTCTGGTTCGTCCATTTTCAACCGGAAATTCTTCTCTCTCTCTCTCTCTCTCTCTCTCTGTGTGTGTGTGTGTGTGTGTGTAACATTTTGAATTCATAGATAATATATATTTGGTGGATATATTCTACGTACGTGTGTTCGAAATCTTTCAAGATTACTTATTGAAATATTATGTGTATTTTGTTTAAATATTATGTATATATATCTAATGAAGATGTAACAACTATTAAACATTGTTAATGATTCTATGTAAAAATATATAACAAATACATTAGTTAATTATAATCGTATGATGTGTAATTTATGATAAGTGCGACTACATTGTAATTATACTGCAAAATGCATTGTATATTATTAATATTGGAATACTATTATAACCTACACATAAATTTCGCTACATATAACTATAAAATTCTAACATTTATATTTCTCATAAATAAAAACCGCAAAATCTCTTAAATTCTACCAATTCGCTATATCAAAAATGTAGTTTATTATTAATTTCTCGCATGATTTATCAACTGATTGTGGACCGCAGATAATAATTTTCACGTTAAAATGCTTATAAATAAACATATCCTCATTAGTGAAGAGATAGTATAATAATAAATTTTCAAGCGTGTATATGTTTTCTAAAACATCCAACAATGTCGCTTTCGTGCTCGCATTTATGCAAATTTACGCATGGTGCACGCACAATGCGGTGCCAGAAGGCACAACTGCTGCACGCAACATGAGCTACGCAGATCTATGCACTCACAAATGATGAGACGAAAATTTAGCTTGAATTGGCCATCTGTACCGAGTGTATCAAAACTATTGTCATTTCTTTTGTAATTTTTTCAGTCGATTCGAAGAAGTCCATTTTTATTCGATAAAGAATTTATCAGACGGTATTTCTTTCAACATATTCTATTTTAATTCGTATTTAACTCAAAGATGGAAAGAGTTAAATGGCTCAAGAATTAAAGCTATAGATATATTGTTTTAAAATGCAGTTAAAGAAAAATACATTTAAAATTAATTAAAGAATAATATTTACCTAATTATCTGCTTGTTGCCAAATCGTTTATGATTCAACAAGTATTTGTTCGACTTTCGATTGAGGAAAAATCGAATACGAATTGATCAAAGAATTTGTAAGAGAGGTAACGATTGTTTTGGGTCACTGTGTAAATACGAGTCTGGGAATAGGGCGCGGCAGGAGATTATTCAGTCAACTCGCACCCCCAGGAGCGTACGAGGCGCATATGTAAAAGTCTCACATCCCCAATATAGATAACATCGATATATCAGCGATATGCAAATTTAGCTATCAGTAATCTCATCTTTTTCATATTTTTTTTTATTGTTTTTTATACTTATCCTTATCCTTTGTACATTCGTAAATTGCTACAGTGCATTGCCTTTGTCACTAATTTCTATGCAAGATTACGTGAAAAAAAATTTTAAATAATTTCAGACACGAATATATTTATTATTACTGCTCGATGGTATTATCATCGATATTATAGAATTTCGTATAATTCTTTGGACTTTCCTCACCGATTCAAGACGAGAATGTGCAACGAGAATGTCCTGCTCGATCGGATCGAAATTAGGTCGAAGGTCGATGTACTACAACGTCGAACAAGATCTCCTCAGGGACGACTGTGGACATCCTCTTTCTCTTTTTCTTTTTTCCTCTTTCCTACAGAATTCTTTCCTCAATCCTAACTTCAGTGACAGTTAAGATACAGTGCGAGTGTTTTCAGGATGATAGACAGGGTGGAGCATTGTGCGCGATAATTCCTTTCAGTATGAAAAAACAACCCTCTGCCAATCTAATGTTGCAGTTGATCTCCCCTCGGACCTCGATACCATGGGACCTTCTTTGACGTTGATAATACGGTTAGTTGAACGAAATGTTAGAGGTGGTCATTTGGGGTTGGACTAAACATCTGGGAAAGCGGGGCAGAAATTTCATGTTGAATGATTAATTTAATTTGCAAGAAGAACAGTTTGCAAGAATACCAAGTTTCGAATTTTCGATGCAGAAGCAACATGAAAACAACAGAGAAAAGTGTTTGAATAAGTTAACTCGTGAAATAATACGACTCGACAACTTTAGAAATGAAACATATATTTTAAAGATGCAGAACCGCAATCTGAATGAAAATAAACATAATTCTCCGTAGTATTTGTTCAGGGTATCTCTAAACATTGTGCTGCTTGAAAACAACATTTATATTTAAAAAGTAGACGTCTTTTTTACATACACTGTTAGAAATGTAACCACGAGCTTCCTTTACATGTAAATGAAGCTGGTGGTTATGAACGAAATTAAAAGTAATGAATGATTTAACTGAAAATTAAGTTACAGTAGTTACTTAAATGTAATGAACGTGTACATTAAATTTATGAAATTTAATGTACTTTTAATAAAATTTTATGAAAAGTACATTAAATTTTATATACATGTACATAAATATACTTTTTAGTTACAAATACATTAAATTTTATATACATGTACATAAATATACTTTTTAGTTACAAATACATTAAATTTTATATACATGTACATAAATATACTTTTTAGTTACAAATACATTAAATTTAATGTAATGTCATGAAATTAAATTCAAATTAAATTCAATTATGTAACTTAAAAGTTAATGAAATTTAAGAACATTTCTAACAGTGTACGCTATAATTAGTCCACAGCTATCATTATTTCTTTTTAATTTATATTTTTTTAATTTTACTCCTTTAAACGAATTTTCAATCGGACTTATAAAAAATCTAACTTGTAAAAAACAAAATTAAGTCGTTATTTTTATTATAATATTTTAATTTAAATATAACAATAAAATTATTAAATGTGTATCAGTCAATCAATTATCAATTATTATCAAGAAAATGGTTCATCTTGTTGGTAAAGATATGACGAAATTTTCTGCTTATTTTGTATTTTATCTCACGAAAAAAGTAAACGTATGAGAAATTAAATTAGATTTGTATAAAGTACTATACAGATTTAAATTTGCGTGTCGTGTTTTCATCCAACTTAAAGACATCTAGCATATCCTTCAATTCTCACTTCCGTTCCTATGGTACACTCCTGTTTAGGGCTGTCAAACGAACGGTGCTCTCACGGATGCAACCTTTTTCATCTGCGATCCCCGTGTTTTACGTCCCCTCCTCCTCCGTCCTCCTATCTACCACCCTTTCCCCTTCGCTCTTCAGCCCGAGTCTCTAGTAGGCACCGCTCTTTGGTTACGCTGATCCTGTCGGATTTGCAGCCCCCCTGGATCCAATAAATCTGCTCCGCTACACGTACCTGCCCCCCCAACCCCTTATCGACTCCCTTCCTCCCCCTAAATCGATGCACCCGCGTTCCGTTCTCGTCACTCGACCATCCTGCCCGGTTGCCACCCTCCTCCCCCGCACACGTGCGTGCGTTTCTCTGCGTTTCGCTCTCTTGGATCATGTTCGCATGTCAAGCCCAACCGCTCTGACACGCTTTACGCTCGAGAGGCTCCTTTGTCGAGGTGCTCGTCGGCGTAATACGCACGTATATACAGCGTGTCCCGGAACTATTATCGCCGTGGATTCGTCTTGAGTATTCTTTGATTCTGGAGGGATTTCTCTTCGAGATTCGCAATTCACAAGTTACGAATAATATTATCAGCGACATAGTTTCCAAAAATTAAGCTTTATTTTACAAATAAACGATGAAATTTTAATTCATAGCAAACGAATCTAGCTATAAAATGCTACGTCATCGACACGCAGCAATCGAAATGTTTATGAAATATGAAAAGTGAATGGCGGCTGAAAAAATTATCGCTAAAAAAAGTACAATAAAATTCCAATCTGGAAGAAAGTGTAGGACGCCCGAGACACCCCATATGCGCTGTGGATTATCATCCGGATGATGTGCGCAAGTTGGTTATGCCTTTGATATGATGTCATCATGGTTTGAGGTCGTTTTACAAGATGCAAGGTTTAGATCGAAGAGTAGACTGCGTTGTTCTCCAAGTTTGATGAAATGCGTAACTAGTTATTTTCACATTGTAGACATTCCATGCATGAAACGTATACATTTGTCGCTTGCTTGTCAACAAATGCTGATGGAAGAATACGCAATCTATATATATACACGGAGAGAATTTTTTCTTAGAATTTACCCTGAAAATATGACAATCGTGGGACAACATTGTATTTCGAAGAATTTTAATATAAATCTCTTT
>NW_017298703.1:634867-669212 GCF_001594075.2 Trachymyrmex cornetzi | reverse complement strand
AAACTGAAACCAAAGCAAAACGATCTAAAAGAAACGAAACTAATTAAATTATAAGTACATGAAAATTAAACATTTTTTAAAGTTGTATTCTTAATTGTAATTATTTACAAAGCAAATATGTAATAAGATACTTTATTTATCGATGTTATGTATTAATGTTTTCTAAAAATCTGTTTGTTGTTTAAAATAAAATTTTTTTTGTGTGCCAGTGCATTTATTTTTATAATTTGCATGGATAATATCACCATCCACATTGATAATTCTTCCACGTAATAAAGCCATTATATTCATATATGTTTATGTTTTCGGTGAGAACAAATGTAATTTTCTAAGATCTATTCTTTAGTGGCGACAATTTTTGAGCGATTTTCGGCAAATCACACCTACATAGGTTGATATTCAATTGGATCCAGTAATTCCATAAACGCACTAGATTTTATTTTGACGTAAATATCGACACTTCCCTGTTTTAAGGATAAATCACCCTCATAGAGAGGGTTGTAACTGGTCACTTTCGACTCCACATTAGACATTAGCGATCCAAGAAAGTATTAGATTTAATTTTCGTGTAAGTATCTGCGATTTTATATTTTTAAGGTAAACTAGCCCTAAAATTTCTTCACAAACTCTCTGAACCTCCATCAAAAATGAATTTCTCGCATAGAACTGCATTTTGGTATGTAATATCAATCACCAGAAAAAAATTCAAAGCTGTGCCTTCAAAAAAAAAAAAATTTTTTTTTTACTCGAAAGTGAAAAGTTCTGTAGAATTCCCCATATATATATCTATTTATCTTAATATAATTAAGTCTAAAGTCTCAGCAAAATAATTTTGAAATTATATCAGAAAAAAAAATAATGAACTATGAGAGACTTCAAATAAAATTTATGCTTGTAATAAAAAGTTCTGATGATTAGAAGTTGAAGTACATAATTTCTCTCTCTCTCTCTCTCTCTCTCTCAACAAAAAATATAAAGATACGTTGCTGAATTTAGAATTAAAGCAAATATATAGTATATATATATATATATATATATATATAAATTCCACAATTTCGAAAATATCTATTATAGTTCAATGCGCATAAATATACGTCAATACTCTTTTCTTCATTAACCTAAATAAGTGGAACGTGGACAAATTATCGAAGAAAAGCTAAAGGATTTAATCTTAGCTCCATTTTATAGACCGTAACAAGAAATCGTTTATTTTCTATTCTGCTATTCATGAACCGCGAAACAGTCTGAATAAGACGATAAGATTCAATTTCGAATTAGTGTGCAGGACAAGTCTAATGCTGCTATTTTGAACTTAGTGGTGATACTTGAAATCGATTCGCCGTGGTGTTGCTGACGCCGACGACGTTCGAAATTAATTTCTGCGGCCAACGGGAAGGAACTTCGCCGCGGACATCGATTACAGTGGCGTCATGTCAGCGTGCTTTAACGACGAAAACAGGAGGCAATCGTGTGCGTGTGGTATATTCACGTTCGCATGCGTACGGTGTTTCAATACGATGGCGACAGCGAAAACCGTAAGACTGGTGGTGCGGTCGTCCAGAGAGCTCGGACTGGAATAACACGCCGGTCGTCTTTGCGAAATACCGTTCGACGCGTCGCATGTTTCAAAGCGATCGCGCCGCCGGTTGCGAATTTCGTCATGGCGTACGCAGCAGTAAGCGATCATGGCACGGAAAATGGACTTCCGCCTTTTACCAGGCTTCCGCGCAAGAGAAAAATAAGTGAAATTATTGACAGGAGGTCTCACTAACGGGAAGTGCTCGATGCGGTATAATGAGCGACCACCGCTCGATATTACATCGCGGTATATTTACACAGAATATATAATTCTGAGTTCACTCTTTTCTCCCTCTAATCTTCCTAACTTTCAGATTATGTATCATAAATGAACAAAAATATGGATGGAGTGATAAGTTACGGCTCGAATCGATAGATAAAACTCATCGTGAGTATATATAGATATTTAATTATTAATTAGACAAACTTAAAAACAAGTCTTAAAATCCGCATATAAATTTTAAGATACTATTTTTGTTTTTTTTTTTCAATGAACATTCTTAAATTAGAGAAAGTTTAGTTTCATAATACCGCACATGCATTGAGAAAAATTTCTGGTTGAAAATGAACGAACAAAAAGATTCTGATCATATTAATCAGAATTCTGGTTACCTCAACTAGAATCATAATAGATTCAACGAGAAAACTCCGATTTGTCTATTTTCAACCAAAATTTCAATTAATGCAGCTGAATTTTTTCTTCACTGTTTTTCTAGTGTGAATAATTCATCATAAATTTTTTTTAGATAAAATACCGATTTTTCTTATTTTTGTTAGACTTTGTTACAATCAGTTTAATGAAACAAAACAAACGATCAAAGTTATACATAATATAACGATAGACAAATCAGCAATATATCAAGATATAGATACAACAATATCTACCTGGACCATGTGATATAATTTGCATTTCGGGTGCAAGGAGTTAAATCAAGCTGTCTTCATCGGTCGTGCTAACCAATTCGATCGTTTTCTAATTACGAGATTCCCACGCCGCTGTATAGAACACGATACAGCGCAATAAAGCGTGTAAAAGCGTAGTGAGAAATTCGATACGATTTTATCTCCAAACCCCCCAACGCCAGCTTATCGTCGCCCAGTGATCACCGGTTCGATCGCTACTCTTGCGAAAACGGATGCAAATAAAACCGATGGCACACTTGAAATTTTATTCCTCGAGAATGACTATCAATAGCACGACGATTCAATGATACAGTTAAAGAGTGATTTGCTGTTTGATTGTACGATGTACAGTACCTAAATATATATAATAGTACAACTTTTCGCGTAATCTTTAGAATAACTACGATAAGTATTATAGGTATCCAAAGTTTTCTTTTTCATAAAGCAATATTGAAATGTTTAGTGTAATTCCTAATAAATCCATTGAAATTAGATGTATACAATTCCATAATCAAACTGAAATAAATGTTCACATGAATTTTACATTCAACAGGATTTTGCTATAAAATGACCATATGGATGTCAGTAATAAGACATAAAATTAAGAATAAATCTTTAGTGAAAGCTACATATCAATTTTACATTAATTTTAATATTTTTTTTCGAAGAATATTATTAGAAAGTTTAGTTTCATAATATCACATATGAATAATTCACAATTTCTCATAAAGACTTCAAGACGTTATGTATGAGTATATGATAGATAGACGACATGATATGATCGATAGGTGATAAGAACGATGCTTGATAGTTTGTAAACTTGAAAATAGCTCTCGAGAAGTATCCGCAAAAATATACCTAATATTTTTGCGACAAAATATCAATTTCTATAAATTTATGTATGCTTTGAGTACAACTTCCGGTTTTATTTCGTAAATATAATATAAACTTTACCGTGACTCCCGATAGACATTCATGTCGGAGAGAGTTCTACTCTTTGAGAGAGTAGACAGGAGTTTGGTAAAACTCTCGATAGTGCATGGTCTAATAACGGGGCATGCGAGCGCCTGTTACGGCGGCGGTAAAGCCCGTAATTTTTGGAGGAGTGCGACGCAAAATTGAGCGAGGGGTGGGCACAAAATCAATTTCTAGTTAGCGACTCGCAACTTCCTCGGGCTGCTTGGGGCGCGATAGTTCACGCCGCGGCGCCGTTGGGTCGCAGCCTTCGACATAGCCTGAACGTGCGGTCGGTTTACGAGATTACGAGCTAAAGTGGTTAGTGAGAGGAAACCTCTCATCCTCGTCGTCGCAGGCGCGGACGTTACCTGGACCAGAGTCGATCATTAACGCGAGATGACAAGCGGGGAATATCGCCCGTGTGTTTGTTGCCCTGTCCGCTACAAGCGCGGGGATATAGTATCATCACGCAGAGATCTCGAAGTGCGATAAGTTCAGTAAGGTAATTAATTAGCGAAGAAAACAATTACAATTGTCTGAAAGACAATTACACGTTCTACAGATTTATATTCTCTTTCATGTTTCTCGTCACGGAAATAGATACGTAAAGAGATACGTAAAAATATATTGTATATTCATACAAAAGATAAGAAGGAAAATGTAATTCAGATATCCTTCAAATCTGTACCGAAAAATCTCTCTGTTTAACGTAGTAAAAAATAACTTTCGAAAATATCAATTAATTAATGTAACTATAAAAATCCATTAAATAGTACAAGTTAGTTCATACATAGATGATTAGAGATATAATTTTGGATAGTACGTTATATAATATGTAATTGACGTGAAGTAATTCGATCGTATAGTTAGTAATGTACATATTTTTGACGTAATAGTATTATTTTTAGTAAAATAACAAAAAATAACCTAAATGTGGGCTAATGAGAGTCAGCGCGAGCGAAGGTGCGCAATAAATCTTCACAAATAAAATTTGTTACTTCATATGATGTGTTGATCTCATCTTTATTTGAAATATTGACATCTTGAACGTTTCGATTCTCTTTGGAATCTTCATCAACAAATTTTTTAACCAAATAAAATTTCAACGATCGTCCGATGTAGTCACTCGCAGGTTGCCAAAACTGTAGTGTTATCCACACGATCGCCAAATCTCATCATGAAACCTTGGGGATAATATATTAATATTCACACTAAACACTCAAATAACATTTTATGATACAATCGATGTAGCTTTGTTCAAACTTCGTCCACTCTATCTGGAGTGACGAGTATGTCTTATTTTTAGTTCATCGTGACGATATATGTTAAGGATACAGGTCAACAGATATTATATAAAAGAAGTTCCCAAGTTTTGCGATACTTTCCCAACTTTTACTCTCGAAATTCCAAAAATTGAAACTACCTTTCTAAACTACAAACACTTTCGATAATGCTAATACTCAATGAAAATAAAAAGGAAAGTAACGGTTATTGCAGCGTCAGTTACTTTCCCCGTAAAAGCTACTCGAGCGTATTTCCATAGCGTACAATTCGATCGAATTATCTCGGATAAATGAGGAAAATACGTGCTCGTAATCATTGCGCGCTTACACTTCTACCGTTCGCGGTGTCTCCGTTTTTTCTCTCGTGATCGAATGAACCGCGTTCTTGTCTTTAGATCTCGAGTTTTGCATAAAATGTAATAAAGATCAATTATCGTGTAGTGCCGGTCGGGAGCGCTTTATAAAAGCGAAATAAGACGGCGGAGCTTTCATTGCGCGTTTTACGGTTCTCTAACGTTCGCATAATTGTCCGCGACGTAGGGGTTTGGCCCATTTTCGGTCAAAAATATAGCTGTGAGTCGAGCCGAGTGTCTCGAGCCGACAAAAGTCAATACTTCGGACCGAGAGAAAGAGAGACAAAAGGGACAGAAAAAGAGTGATAGAGAAGGAAAGAGAAGGGGAGGAAAGAGAGGGTTTGGAAGGTCATTATATCGCTCGTAAAAGCGGGCCTCCTCTGTGAGTTTCTAATCAGCGTACATCTGCCCGTTAAACCACTACATAGAGTGCACAACATCGAGCACACATGTTACCATCTGTAAATGCGCATGCACATACCTGAGGAAAACAGAAAGGCGAAGCAGAACGGAAGAAGGCTTGTTTTTATCATAAAGCAAGAGACCGACCCTTGAATGCTAATGAAAATATATTTATATGGTGGAAAATGGAATATAAGGGAAATAGCTGCAGTAGATGAATTAATAGTACAATATAATGAAAACATTATATTAAAAAAGATTAGAAATTAATAGCACCAATTTAATACACTAGAACAATGAGGAAAAAATTGCTTGTTTTAAATCTAAAGTGAGTAAAAAAAAAATATGTATACAATGTATATTGCATGAACCAGTACATGTATAATATAAATAATCTATATAACAAAGCGATATTGAGAACGTCAACTAATACATGTTATCTATATAACTCTCCATCTGTAATCTAGGTCTGCTGGTTCTTTTTTGACACAAGCAAAATTTTACTCTTAAATTTTTTCCTTATTTTTACTCGAATTTCAATATATCTATATTTTTAATATACTTACATTTTCACGAATTTCATTAAATTTTAACATGTGAGTTAATTGGTAATGTAATAGAGATGTTGAAAAATAATTCTGAATTTTTTCACATTTTTTAACAACCTAGAACAAAACTAACTTAGGTTGGTCTAAAAAGACTGAAAATGTAAACAGAAGGAGTAAAAATATGATTGCATGGAGAGAGTTAAAAGCTTAAAATCGAATAAGTTAACAAACTACTGTCCATATAAGGTGATAAGGAACTATTTGCACAGTATAAAGAAAAATGAGAATGTAGAGCATGAACGTGTCATGGATGCATAAGAATGAGAAATATATGTCAGCAGAGAATAAGAAGAGAGAAATAGAGGGATAGAACGAGAGCGTGGGGGATGCGGGGATAACCGAGATATCGATTCTACGTGCGATACGCCCGGGTGTTTCCGGGGTCTCAACAGTTCGAGCACCACCTTCGACAACTTCGACAACGCTAATTACAAGACGACGGACCGTGCGACCACAACCGGAAGCTCGCAGAAAATTTCGTTCCCCGCGGAACAGAGTTATATGCGCAATTCTCGTTTCGGATATTCAGAATTATTTACCGACACCGTCGTGTCACCAGAAATGTTAAATCTCGATTAGCTATTCTCTAATCTATTAAAACGTTGCGTTTTTGCGATTTATCTTCGATAAATATAAAATATGATATTTAGAAAAACATATTGTCTCTTTCTCAATTAAGTTTCTTATTTTATTAATAAAATATATAATATTTTTTGAAACATAAATGATTACATTATTATTCTCTGAAATAAATGTCTCGATATTACATTATCTCGTTAACGTCATTTCGTGTAATTTTCTGGTAATAACATTTTCCCGAGACAACTACTCAGTAAAAATTCATTTATTAAAAACGAAAAAGTGCTCGTTAATGTAATCAGTGTAATAAATTTAAGTATTAATAATTGTCTATTTAATTAATAATTACAATTCTCAATCTTCATTACAATTGTTGTATTAATATTTGAGTTGTATTAATATTTGATATTAGTATAATAATAGAAATTCTATTTTTCTTATCATACGTGCCCAATCGATGATAGAAAGATCGAAATTCGCGACGTGAAAAGAACGACGAATAACCCAATACATCATGATCGACCGGAAATCGTACGACTTTCGGTGAAAAGAGGGCTCCTACAATTTTCCCAACGCCATTCTTCGGAGCGGCAGCTCCGTGAAATTGGCATATAGGTTTACAGGCGAGTATCGCGCACGATTGGTTTCCTGAGGCTTCCGGGCCAGCCGCTCCGATATTTTTTAGCGTCGATCTCGCATTCCCAGCTAGGGAAAACACGAAATTCAAATCATACGAGATTGCCGGGACTACCGAGGTGGTTTTTCCCGTGATAAAATCTGTCAGGTTGGAAGGAGAGAGCTCGTTTCCCCCTGGCGCTCGATGTACACGGGCAAGAAATCCTTGTCATGCGCAAGATCAGTGAAACTTTTTCACCACAGGTCTTTCACATCAAATAGTCTTTCACATCATTCAGTATAAATATCGGAATTGTTATGAAAGAATTTGTTATGAAACAAAATGGAGTTTTTTCTGGGATTATTTTGCAATTTTATCAATTCCACGTATGTTGGATAAAAAAATTTATCAGATTAAATTTCATTGTAATAATAAATTAAAAATTTTTGTCCCTTAAATAATGATACAATTTATCAAAACAGCAATCCTCTGCAATCGAAATACTTTTATTTACGACCAAAAGAGTATTAAATAGACATTACGTAATTCTGTGTCAAAAATGTGCACGCTAATTCCATGTTAAATTAAATAAATTTTAATAACGTTGTCTGGCGTGTAAAAATTTATTTCATACAAGAGATGCTGTAATCTTTTTTTAAAACCATATATAAAAGAGATTTTTACATAGTTTCTCGATTGTTATGAAATAGCTGAAGAATTAAATATCTATAAATTTATATTTGTACATATATCATGCACTTTATGTACGCTATTATTTTTCAATTCTTTATACGTATTAAAAATTAGAACATTCCGTTGTACTATTGGAAGAACAACAGGTGCCACAATTCGGGCACGATTGTTCTCATATTCAGTGTCGAATCGGCCCGAACTGCGAGAAGAAAAAGAGAAACGTCTGCAGTCGGAATCGAGCGTTGCGAATATATCAAGACGCCTCCAAGCTTCTTAAGGCTCTCAAGTTCATAGCGCGTACCGACGTAAGCCGGAAAAATCGCGGCTGCTCGTCGTCGTAACGACGAGGACCGACAAAAGCCTCACGGTGCACGTGACGGTCATAATAATCCCGGGTGATCCTATGGCGTGACAGGATCTTAAAGGGCCGCGAGTAGTACATCAGAGGAGGGGAAGTAACCTGGGCTAAAAGTCACCCCCATTCTCCCCTTGCTGCGTTGGCGTGACATAACTCTTTCTGCGCGCGCAATCTTTTTTAAATTTTTTCCTTTGACTAGAATTAATTCTTACGTTAATAAATTTTATTATTATTTTTTAATGCTAATAAAACTCTAAAAATAATAAATCTGGTAATAAACCTGATATACAAAAAAGTTATAAATGTATAACAGTTTTCTTTTATAATAAATATACACAGCCGATTTAATGAACAGAATTAAATTAGATATATTCAACGCAATAAAAGATATAGATAATAAACAATGTCTCGCAAAAAATACGATTTAATGCACATGCATTAATGTAATACATATTTCTCAATTTATATCGAAATATTGGCTTTTAACCGTCTCTAGAGCAGAAAATTGAGTCTGTTTGAAAAAAGTAATTAGCGCAAAAATTGCGGGAAAGATATAAAATATTTGTTAGAAAGAGAAACAATTTACACTTCTGTATTTATCTTTCGCACTTATCGTTATTTGACTGCTAGAACATTTTATATCATTGTCAATATTATACCAGTTAGTTATTACAGTACGTAATAATATTTTACATCAATTGCATATACTCAAAATATTAAAATATATACATACATTGATGTCTCACATATAAAGAGTTATATATTAACGTATTAATGCCATGTGCGTCGAGTTTGTAACCGCTACGGAACGCTATTTTCTCTCCCTAGTTTCCATCATCTTACGTCATCAATATTCTGAGGATATAATCGGATATCTTTCACATGACCGGATAGTACACAAAGTTAATCAATATGCAGTAATACCGAGTGGTAAGTGTCGACGGTAAAATGTTACTGGACATTTTAGCGACTGTATATGAGCCAGTAGAAAACGAATTGCACAAGAGCGACGCGACGTTGGATATTTAATCTCTAGGATATGCAGTTCTTTGTACGCGCGAATGTCCCGTTTCTCGACAACACGGCTGTTTTTCTCGACTGCCATATGCGACATGCTTGCACGTTTACGTCAAACAAAGCAGCAGCTACCGACGACGGGACAGACGGAGCAGGCAAACAGCACGCTATGTTGAACGCCGATGCGCTGCCGCGCCGCGTCGCGTCGCATCGTCCGGGACGTCATCGCAAACTTTCGGGCCATGAAAAACGTCGCTATCTCTCTAACGTAACGGAATGTAATATTTTTCGTGCGAAGCCAATATTCGATAAAACCAATTTTCAACGAACGCGCGAACCGCGGCCAAATTACGTTTACCATCATTCGAGTTATGCGCGACGAAAACATGGTGAGCTTAAAATCCCACTTATACTTGCGCCAAACTGAAATTCTAAGAGATTTTCATAAGCTACTAAGTTCAGCATGAAGTAAATGAGAAAGATACATACATGACAGGTAATATCTATGTTAAATTCATTTTAAGTGCAATTCTATTGTCGCAATTTCACACATGCACGAAATATTGTAAAAAATCTATCCACATGCTGCTAAAAATACCTATATTGAAAACAATACTTTCTTGTAAATCACATAGTGAATATATTGGAGTGAGCCATCGAAAAGCGGAACATTTCCTCGATAATGGTAGGATACAAAGACACCAGCAAACAAACTGATGTTATTTATTGTCATTTTGACGTCAAATTTTTTTTTTAATGTCAAAATAACATCAGCTTGTTTACTGGGACTGTATAATATTTTCTTTTGTCAGAAATTCGCTAATGTTGATTGGCTAATGTTATTTTATTGTATCACAGTAGGAAAGAGTCAGAAAGACATGTATTTGTAAGCCTTCTCTTTTTGTGTCGGGTCATAGTTTTGTATAGGGTAAACTCGGGTATGATGGCCATAGTTTTTTAAAATGCAAAAAACATACATTTATTCTTGTTACTTTTTAACAATATTTGGGATATTACTTTCACTGAAGCTTAAAGTAACAAATACTATCGAAATTACAGAGAAAATACTTAACAGATTAATTTTATCAAAATATTACAAAGTTGGCCATCTTATCTGATTTTTAGGGAAAAGATGGCCATGATATTAAGAAAGATAGTCATAGTATTTATAAATAAATAGTGAAAATAAAAGTATTAATTATAGGTCACTTTGCAATTTACGTACTTTTATTATGTATGTAATGTTGATTATGGCAGCTTAACTGTAATTTATTACACATTATAACAGTTTTTAGCAGACACGTGCAAAACTTTGCAGATAGTCGAAAGAAAAAATATTAGATAATATTTATAATATTGTTATTTTGAACAGTGTACTCATATGAACTACTGTAAATATTGATTATCTTTAAGAATGACTATAAAAATGTACTATTTATCAACTATTGGAGAAATTATGGCCTATGGTCATCTCCGTATGGCCATAATACCCTAGTTTACTCTAATACGGCATAGAAAAAATTCGCAGTATATGTACAAGAGCTCACTAAAATCACAGGATAACTTGCTTTACATTTACAAATAAAAAAGATACTAATAAAAAAAATATTTTATGTATTAGAAAATATGTTCATATATTAGCAAAAATGCAAAATGTGTGTACGAAGAAAACTCGTCCAGATGAATGCAAATTCATACGCCTTCCGATTAGTTTGCGCCTAATTAAGTGTCCACTTTGCTTCTGTAGAGAGGCGACAAATGCGCAGCAGGAAAATTAAAAGCGCGCGATAATTACGGTAATGGTCGTACCGCAAGTACGAGTGCGCGACCATTACCAGATATTTCAGTTGAAACCGCTGGAAAACTCGAACGTTTAATCACCGAACCGGGTGCTGTAGCGGCTGAACTTTGACAGAACCGCAACAACCCGGCGTTGAATGTCGACCATGCTGGCCTTCGTTTCATCCTAAGTCTGAACGGAGATAATCACTCGACGTCACGTGTGTCCCCGCTCATTTGCTGATTAGATCGTGAACCAGTGCCGATTACGACACTCGCGCGCTTGTAAAAACGTGACGGTGGTTACTGACAAAATAGCCGGCAGAGACGTAATCGTGCTATATGTACGGGCTGTTCCGAGAAAATCGAATGATAGACGTTCTACCTCGGAAAAGCAATTTCGGAATCTCCCATGTTTCTCCTGGCAGTCGAATTTACCCAGGAAATCGTTGAATACACGGATTCACGGGATTCAACGGCAATATACTCTCTCGAGCGATTATCGATTCTTCAGAGACATAGCCAGGGAAATGGCGTTCTCATTTTTTTCTTCCAAAGATACGAGATGCAATTGCGCGAGAAGTTCGCGCGGATAGTCGCCACGAGGATTAACGAGACTGCGCGCGCGACTTCCACGGCAGTTTCGAAAGGTCCGCGAGGACATCGACCTCCGTTGCACCAGCGAGGTCTCGTCCAACGAGCCCACGCTGTATCTCGTCGTCGTCGTCGTCGTTGTCGTCACCTCGCTTCGTACCCGCTCGAAATTACACTTAACCTTTCAACCGCTCTACGTGCTCTTCGAGATACGGGATGACGATGCTGGTTAGCCTCGCAGTCCTCCAGATCGAGATAATTATCGAAGGCCGTAAAACTGAACGGAGAAGCAAAGGATGAGAAGAGACCAGGTAACAGTTGAGATCATTTTCTATTGGATATCTATTTATTAAGGATTATCTATTTATTAATTCGTTTTTATTAAAAATTAAAAACACTTCAAGTGGCTTTTAGCGGAAATAAGCAATAAATTTCAGGTAATTTTTTTCAGATAATTTTTGAATTTTAAGATTTAAATGAAGTTTACTTAGGTTAAATTCATAAAGATCAATAGTATTAACTTAATCTTAATTTATTAATAGATCTTATCATAAAATACACAATTAGAGCAAATTTAATATTCATTTCATTTGACGTATTAATTAATATTTTAAATCGACAATGAATAAATTATAGCTTTTGTAACTAAAGTAAGTAAAAACGTCGAGGACTTTTAATTATATAGTTTTATAATTGAAAAAGATAAGGATATTTAATCATTATTAAATTATTATTCAGATGGAAGGAAAAAGTTCATATATATATACCTACGAGAAGGATTTTCAGTTCGAGATAAAATGTTGACAACCTCTATTTTATAATATATATCAGGAGGGTAAAAAACATTCTCGATAGTTTGCAAGACTTTTTACTACGTTAATGGGCTTTGAAAATGTCCAATAAATTCATGTCACAGTGTGAAACGTAAAGGGATAAGGGCTTCATTTCAACATCAATGTACGGCTCAATGAAGGCGTATTTATCAGGCGGCGTCGATACCATCGGCATTCGTCGAGCGACGCGTCCAATTCCGAAACGTCGAAGCCCTTTAATATTCGTCGATCGGCGGCGGCAGCGACGGACGTATGCGCACGGCGCTCTCGACTTTGTTTACCGCATATATCTCACGCGTGCCAGTCGAAATTCGATTTACGAGCGTCATGCCGCGCGGGAATTACGAAAAATACCGACGGCAATCCGAAAGATAGCTCGCTCGCGTCCCATTGTCGTACACAAGTTGGACGAGGCAAAAAGCGATATTTGCGCTAGAAACAGGAAACGAATGCGCGCGCAAAGTCGATTCCGTTCAACGAAGAATCGGAATGATTCTACGACGGATCGGGACTCGGAAGTAGTATTACGGCGAATTTATGCGATTCGCTCGTAGCGATCGCTGTCCCGAATGAAATTTTATCCAACGAGTTTTCGCTGAAACTCATATAGAAGTTGAGCTATTCGATCAGCTGCAGACCAAAGCATTTTTGCAAATATAAATTTTTGAGTTTAACTTGGGTAACGTATAAAACACTTGTCGCAATATTAAATTCGCAGGGTTGGAAATCACTTTTAAAAAATAACTTGTTGTCATCACTCATATTGCAAAAAATAATTCACCAGCGTTATTCAAAAAGTACACAGTTTACAATTAGTTACAATTTACTTTGTCGTCGAATTTTGATGATTTTATTTTATTTTTTATTTTTATTTTTTTTTTTGGAGAAGCATTCAATTGTCCATGTCCCTAATTGACCAGTTCAATACGAGATCTAGTGGTTATGATTAATTGCAATATGATCAAATATAACCACTCTCTTTCCTATTGAAACTCGTTTATGCGCATTCCATACGCGTTGTACAAAATAACGATAAAAATAACGATTATATTCGTTACCGTTATCCAAAAATGTAACTGCGTTACCATTGCTAATCTCTACTAAAAAAAAAAATAACTAACAAGTAAATAACCATAAGTCCGGATCTACAATAGGTGTTTTAAGATTTAAGAATAAATAAGAAATTGACCAACTACAGTCGAATACGAAGAGATAATTGATTGTGATTCGTCCATTCCTTATGGCTTAAGGCTTAAAAATCTGTTTTAGATTAATTGTAGATCCGGGGTAATGGCGTTACAAATAAGCTCGGATCTACAATAAGTGTAAACCTTAAATCGTAAGAAATTGATTGAATATGAGGAAAATAATCAACTACATATATGATTCGTGTGTGTGACAATTTCTTACTACACCTATTGTATACAGAGCTTGACTAAAGTGTTACTTCCCATCCTGCTAAATCGTTTATATCATATTAAATCACAACGACGTTTCAATGACTTGATTATAAATAATTCCACGATTTATATAAATGTAATCTCTAACCCCATGTGTGAAACGAGATATTCCGAGTTTTCTTCGAGTCGCTGGTAATCATTTACACGACTCTTCCCTGCCTCGGATGATTCATCCGAGACATGATCGTCGTCAAAGGCAAAATCGCGTAAATTCGCTTTAACGTACGCGCGGCACGCCGCGAAACGTATGCTGTCTCCCAACGCGAGAATTTCGCGCGCTTTACCGCGTTTCATTGCGCGCGATTACCATCTCTCCTGTCTCTCTTTCCGCGCTATAAATTCCTATAGTGTCGCGCGTTAATCCACAGATTAGCCGCTGACTGCGGGGCCTGCAGCGGTGTCCGTTGTAAAGAGCGTATATAAGCGAGACAGGGACAGGAAAGCGTTCACGTAGGCTCTACAACGAATGTAATAAAATACGGAAAACGACATTCGCGAGAACAATTAGCTTCATCTCTTCCGTATTTCAAGTAAATTTCGTACGTCCCGTAGAAAAAAATTAATTAACGAAAAAAACGATTTCATTAAAAAAAAAAAACGAATAAATACACTTCTGAACCGTCCAAACTGTCAAACATTGATGTAAAAATTCAAAATTTATTTAAAAAAGGAAAAATATCTGCAACATATACACATACACACATATACATTTATTTTCAGATAAAATAACAACGTTATATAAATTTTTAAATAAGCTCTTTATTTGTATATCCTACATTTGCCTCAATAGCGAAAAATTTAGTGGAAAAAAATGGAACAATTCTTGTAAATAATATTAATATGTTGGAAAACAAATATACTGATACAAATTATTCTTATACTTAACTGGAAGATAATAGGCCATATGGGAAATTTGTTTTAATGAAATTGTGGATTATCGCGTTATGTTTAAGAGACATGAAAAGGAAAAACCGATTTCGAATGACCGATAAACGTTGGATAACATGAAGGAACTGTTGTGACACGCATACTCGTAAAAGATAGATCGATCAGAAGGGTGACTGGTCGGTTCGCACGAAAGCAATGTAACTGGTCAAACCATCAGTCGATCGCACCCCTAAAATTGTAACCAAGGGTCGCGTGAAAGGGTGAACTAGCCTTTCTTTTCATTTTTGTCAGTCACGATAGAAACGATTGATCTTTCGAGACTTACAATTGTCGTAACGATATAAAAAGAGCGGAATTGAAATGACAAATTGAAAGAGTAAATTTTTCTTTTTTATAGTATCACTTAACGATTAATAATAATTCCATGAAATAAAGGAATGTAATTGTTTTTTTTATATTTACATTAATTTAAAGATATAAGTATTTATAATTTGCCACAAATTCATTACAGTTATTTCACAAATTTACTTGCAATCGATAAATAATTGATATGCAGATACTTTTTATTAAGAAAAAAATAATCAGTTGATTAAAAAAATACACAGATGCAAGAAAGTATTACATTAAGAACTTAAACGTATAAATAGAACTGATTTCATTACAAGATAATTTTACAGAAGAACACGATTTTTTCAATTTCTTTCACACATGGCCACGTGATCGAGTGAGTTAAAACCGTTCCAAAATTTAGAAAGATTCTTGTAATATTGATCAATTGTAAGAAAACGAGCGAGAGAAGAAGGTAAGGGTTACGCCGATTCCGGGCCGCAGTATCTCACGTAGTTATGCGTCGTGAATTGCGAGCGCGTAAGTTTCCGCCGGAAAATCGCACGTGGAATATATCGTGGTATATCCGTGAAAAACGACGCGAACGCGCGTCTTGGGGGAGGCGAGTTTATAGGCAAAAAATATTGCATTCGCGCGGTAGGAAGATGGAAAAGCGAGAGAAAGAGACGGGGGAGCGCGAGCGGGTGAAGGACGACGAAGAGGTCATACTTTACTTACTTTGGTATGACCATCGCCCACTTAGGATCGTAAATGTCGGCGACTGTGAGTACCATCGCTTATGGGACATCGGAGGCTGGGAGGGCCATGCTTCGGAGGAGATCCCCAGGTGAATAGAAAGGAAAAGGTGCTGCGTGGATACGATGGTAGGGGAGAATGACGAGCCCTTGGGGGTCGAAGCAGCCAGAGAGCTCGTAAATGCCCAAGGAAATTACGCCGGACTCGCCGAAATTACGCCTCGCAAGATTGTAATACCACCGTAAAATCGCGAGACGTCTCCGCTGCAACTTCTTGCCTGTGCCGGATGTACCGCTGATATTTCACGCCAAAACCATGGAACATTTGACAATGTTTTTGCACAATTCCTTAACTGATTGTACAGTCAACCAGAGTGGTACGAGCAATCGTGATCGGGAGCTTAATCGACGTTTAATAATTTCACTGAACTTTCCTGAGCTCAACGCAGCTCATTAACTTGTGTAATTGGTTAATTCACTTAGCTGAGCTAAATCTAAAGTAGCCAGGTAACTGAATTACTACTCTAGATTAGCTAGTTCACTCGACTGATTAGTTAGAATAATTAGTTAACTGTAGTCTTGCTTAATAACATCGGTGGATAGATGACTAGTAGACAAAATCGTAGACAAAACGAAATGGCAAACTAGAATTTAGCTCAGCCAAATAGCGTATACTGTGTACCTACTTATCATAATTAACAATCTAAGTCAGTTAATTAATTGGCTAAAGATTTAACTACGAAAATTAAGCCACTTGATTAAAACCTTAGCTTAATTTAGAATACTAACTTGGCCAATACGAATAACCAGATATATAATCTTATAAATGACTGGATATTTTTCGCTCTACCCTAATTTCATTCACTTTCTACTTAATTAATACTTCTCTGTGATGATCACGCGTTCAAATATCGATGTAATTTCGATAGATGTCGCGTGTACGGAAGCACTTTGCCATTTCGTGATCATTACGTGCCATTATTTGCCGCCGCGTACATCGTGAGACGCGCACTTCCAATTATTCCATTATTTAGTCGGGGAAGCGAGAAAACACCGGTCAGAAAACAACGCCGTCATGCAGTGATGGTGAGTTGCGCAACGCGGTACACGGCTCATGAAATCGTCGAGCGCTCGTTTACACGGCTTTGCTTGTTAGACTTTAGCAAGAGTCAGGCTTAGTGCACATGTTCAAGCAAGCAATAATAAGATTAGACGGACATCCTTTCGGATATCCGCCTAATCTTATTATTTAATCAAACAGTACATACGTGGTTCGTGGAATCATTACTTCTACTTTTTCTAAAACCAAAGATAGGTACATTAAAAAAAAGAATGTTCCAATGATCACCTATTTGCTAAATTACTGACGTATTAGATTAAGTCGTATAATGATTAGATAACAATTAGCATGTGTCTATACGACTGATGAATATCTATCGTTAAGATTAATCTATAAGTAGTATCTTCGTGGAAATGTTTAAATGAGAGAGAGAGAGAAAGAAAGAGAGAGACTTGTTACTGTCGGGTGTTCACCTGGCCTAACTAGCCCAACAATCGCACTATGTACGCCGTGCTAGAATAAACGCCGCTCCGGCACGGCATGCAGCGTGATACCGTTTGCGCAATATTTTGATTGCTACCTTGCCGTTGGCATAAGTGCAACGGCCGGCTCGAACTCGGCTCTCTCGTGATAGGCCAAAGCAGGATGATTCTGCCATTCTGGCAGAAGCCGCACACTGTCTGTGCCTTCTTCCTCCATCTCTCCTTCTCTCGTTTATTGTCGATGGATGGAAGAGCGCTTTGCAATTTCGATGATGCGCCTTGGTGCCGCCGCGCCGTGCGGATTCAGACGTAATCGATAATCCCCCGCTGCTCGCAGCCAAACGATCGCGTACTTCTGTCGGTTCAACGGAAACTCTCGATATAAACTCGATTACGAACGCACGGGGGATCAACATAGAATAACGAGATCGTTTCAGATTCCCGATTGCTTTGTTTTACGCCGTTTGATAATCGGATGACACTCATTGTCGCTTACTATCAACCGCCGCGGCGATGTAACAGTAAGCCAAGAAAAACATCACGATTTTGTTTATATATGATTGCGTTAACATTACAAATAGACGTTGCTAAGATCCAAATATATTTTGAAATATTTTGAAATATTTTGAAATATTAATTTATAAATTTAATTAAGAGAAAATTTTTAATAAATAAAAAACTACGAAACACTCTCACAATTAAACATTTTGATCGTCTAATTTTCTTCTGTTTTTGAAAAATTTGCGTTTCTACAAACTGTTTATTGCATCGAGTTCTGCAATTTTACCGCGTTATATTCCTGCTGGAAGGCGTTCCGGATTCACGACAAACATTTACCTATTTATTCAAGCACCTTCCTTTCTCGTCCTTTCTCGCTTTTGACACACTCTCTTGCTTCTTGACACAAGTCAAAGATGCAAGACCGTCGCTACACGAAGACGGCGACGATGCATTATTACATCGGCGTTGCTCAAGATGAATTTTTAATAATCATCCCAAATTTGCCTCTCTCTCTTGAGGTCGCGCTTATGGTCCAGAGAATTTCCCCTTTTAGAAGCCAGCGAAGATTATACACACAATAATTAAAAGGTTTCGTGTCGATAGTACCGGTTCGCGGTTCATATTAAATAATGAGAGCGCAAACGTCGATGTCGTTTCAAAGAAAATTTAACGATCTCTGTATGAGACTATCTATAAACGTTACTATATATATATATATATATATATATATATATATCAGTATAAGTTTGAATATATATGCACGTAAGCTCTTGTATTGATCGTAACGTTTATACACATCTTTTACACACAACCATTTACTTGAAAATCTTCGATATTTATTCTCCTATTTCAAGCCTTCTATATAGATGTTGCGAATTATCTAATCCATTAAATTGATGACGACAAAATTGACGAGCCGACGATTTTCGTAAACAAAGGTAATAGTCGGATGACAGGAGAACAGTGAGAGTTCGACAAGGGTTCCATGGGTCCGTCGTTCGCACGCGCATCCTCGGTGTTCGGGTCTCAACGACAGTCAGCAACAATAATGGCGAGTTGGATGGTCGGCCGGAGTTTAGCCGCAAATTATCGCTGCGTTAGGGCGATAATGGAAATCCGATTGAAGCCATCCATTTGCAACGCGTTATGGTGGTTGTTTGGCATTTTAATTGGGAAATCGCAATTAACCCGACAGTATGATCGTTTAGGCTCGCGATGTTGACCCGATTGCCGAAATCTCTTCACGCCCCAAAATGTCGCTCAGAACTGTGGGACTGTAAACTGAAACTGCTGTTTCTCACGATTGTGATCATTTACAGTGAAATGTAATTGGAAAATTTTATCTTATCAAAATTGATTCATTCATATGTAAAACTTTAATCGGATTTAACTTCAATTTAGTTTATGCAATTTTAATGGTAAGCGTCTGCTTATTTTTAAATCTATTATCTATTAATAAAAATATGTAGAATACCTGAGATTTAACATAGGAATTTTGTACTTACAAGTACTTGTAAATCTTAATTTTAAACAATGAAATTATTTTTAAACATATATATATAATCAAAGAAGGTTAGTTCCTATTATTTTGACTGATTTTGCTCTTTATACGAGGGATGGATAATAGTATTATTCGCGGTAAAGAATTTTCGTCAAAGTTCTTGTCTCGCTTAATACTAAGTCGCTGATATCGACGAACACTTTTAACGGTTGAACTTCGATTCCTTTTTACGGCGGAGACACGGCTTTCTCTTGTCGACGTTGAGAGTGGCGTCTCCTTGACGGACGTTTTAATTGGAAAATTGTAATTGGCTCTGTCTACTTCCATGGGACTCGCCGCCACAGTCTTTGGGAGTCCGAGGATTCCCCGGAACATCGACATCCTTAGAGACCACCGATTCTTTCACATTTGTATCCCCTGCCTGTCCTCTCTCGCTCGAATTGCTTTTTTATCTTTTTTTCTCATTATCTCACACCTGTCTTATGTGTATTTAATAATACTACATTTTAATTCCTTGATGCTATATTTTGCATAACAGTTTTTATATATATTATTTAAAAATAAAACTATAATAATTTTAAATAGGAATCTGTTTTTCGACTAAATAATGTGTACAAAATTACTCTCCCTTCAATTTATAAATGAAAGTAAAACGAAAGTAAAATTAAAACTAGAGAAAGATAAAAATTCAAAGAACTATTCCTTTAACTCGGTTACTATAGTATATAGTGTATAGTGTCAAGCATTAACGACTCGCTCGTTAACATTGTATATATAAATAATAAAATCTCTTCTCTTGTTCTCGTATTCTTTCTCCTCCAAGCTCTCTAATCCAGTGCTTCTTCTGAAATGTGCATTTTTCCTATAATCGAGTCGCTTCCTCGAGTCGAGAACGAAAAGTCCTTTTTATAGAGTACGCCCAGTACATCGTTCCAACTTTTAATTGGCGAATGGTAATTGGACACGCGGAAATAGCTGGGTATAGTAGAATCCTTTGACTTCGACCCGTGTGCCGTCAACCGGAAGAAAGAGAGAAAAAAGAAGAATCGGTGAGAAAAAGAGGGGTCCAAATAGTTTATCGCACATTAAGATTAAGTAGCACGCGAAGAAAATAGCGGCGCAAAGTCGAAGATAAAGCTCGAGTCGGTCTGGAACGCAGTCGTAATTCCACCCTAATTGCAATTTAAATGACTAGCACGACGAATCGCGCTGTTTCCTTGATACAGAATCGCCAGAAATAATCATTGCGTCACAAATAATTGGAAAAAAACACTCGCAAGGATTAGACATCGTAGCACAGTGAGGCATTTTATTACTCAATTTGAATGAAAAAATTGTCTATAAAAATATATCTATAATTTACGTCCTTCGTTTTTCAGTATTTATATAAAAGAACTTATATAAAAGACTTATATAAAAGAAGTAATAATATAATCTGAGATTTTTTAATACTTTTTATGCAAAGTTTGAATAAAATATATATAAAATGACTTTTTTTACAATAAATGACTCTGGCGTATGTGTAAGAGGATTACGTACGTCTCCGCAAAAATTCACACGCGAATCTCACATGCGAGTCAACAATTGCGACAGTCGGGACGCGAATTACGAGGACGATAACGCGATTTCTCGGTGTCGACGCGAAAGATAATTCGCTCGAAACGATTCTCTATCTCCCGACGGAGGGCGCGAGAACCCGGCGCCTTCGGCGCCTTAATTGGAAAATGCTAATTAGCATCCAGCCCCGACGCGATATTCCCTTTCAAGCGAGTTCGCTTTCTAACTCTCTCTTCCCACCTCTCCCTCCAACCCTTCCGCGCCTTTCCACCTTTCGCCCTCACCCTCGTCTCTGACGCGCCCTTTACTCTTCCCGCGTTCGCTCTTCTTCATTCTGGGGGACGAAATTGAACCTCGCGGGCGGAAATTCTAGTTTGTCTACCATCCTCCCTATAGAACGGACGAATGGACGTACGGTGACATCGCGAGCGGGATCGATATCACAAAAATCCATGTAACACGATTGTTCACAAGATTTGAAAAAAAAAAAAAAGAAATGAAGAATTCGATTCTAAAATAACAATGTAAAGCGCGTACTCTCGGATTAAGTTTCTTAATTGTAATTTTATAATTACGCTTTCTCGCATTTAAAAAGTTTCTTGATAGATTTTTGCCATATTTCTTTCTTACTTCGTCTGAAAGTATCTTAATGCCTTCTTACTGCAGTCTATTATAGACTTAATCTACTTTAAAGCATAATTCTATTGCAGATTTAAACTTTTAGTACATTTTGAAGTCTAAGACTGTCAATCATTGTCGTTATGACTTTAAAACGATTTGGAAGAATGACAAGTAAATCAAGTGAACCAGTTTGACGAAGGTGAAAGAAACGAAAAATCTTAGAATACTTAAGATTGAAATGTTAACATAATTTAGCAGATTTATGTGCACTTCAACGAAAGTCATACTCGATTGACATTTTTAATTTTTACTTAAATAATATTCAAGCAAAATTTTTTAATTAATAATCACGTTTAAAATTTTTTTAATTTCTTTCCTTTCTTTTACTCTCTTTATAAGTATGTATATGAATATGTGTGTGAAAAACAATTTATTTTATACGAAATAAATAAATTAAATATATAATTATAAAATTAATTATGCATATCTATCTAAGATAATGTACATAATATACTTTTCTCACTGAACAAAGATAGAGATAGATTGTAATAACTTTATTATTCCCTGACCCTGTGATATTTTTATAAGTTTATATTTAATTTTATATACGTCACGTTTTATACAACACGCTCGTATATCTTCATCCATATTATAGGATCTTTATCTAATCTACAAATATTAATAAAAAATGTGTTTGTTTGATTAAAACAAAATAAATATAAAGTCTTTATATAATATTCATTAACAAAGTTTATGCAATTATTAAGTTTTCGTTTCTCAAATTTTTAATTTTTCAAAGAAAAATGCTCGAGATGAAAAAATTTGTATTTAATTTGTAACTAATTAAACTTGCTGTAAACATCAACACCGTATATTTTATATATAATATTTTATACGTAATATGTTTTTAAGCTCCTCGGAAGTGGTGTGCGGATATTATTTCTTTGAGCCATAACAGAAAAATGGTAGTTGCCGGAAAGACTAAGGAAATTATGCAATTTAACAAGGCATTCGCGCAAGTAATTCAAGTTAAGTCGAGCGCTGTGGCGATTAAACAGCTCGAAAGGGAAACCTGTCCTAGAACTTAACCCTCTATTTTTGTTGTCGGCTCGAGTTTCCGGACGCTTGTTCACCACTATTTTACGGTTTACAATAAAATTATCCATGTGATTTATATACGCGGCAAGACATTTCGCGCCGATATTCGTTCAAACAACGACAGTGCATCGAATAAAAGCAAATAGGTCGACCGCGCCTAAAATTACTCCATTTTCATGACGGTACACTACACTTCGAGGGATATCATTATCCAGCGGCAGGCATCGAGGATGTTAATCGAAGCATTCGTGCATTACGATGATTGCGCAGGTTAATACAAAGTAGTGTATAATAGTGCCGTTTCAATGCATGGAATTATATTCCAATCCTGATTAATCACATTAATTAGATGAATTACATTGAAATTTATGTGATGGAAAATGAATTCCAAATTTTCAAGGAGATATAAAAAATTTTACATAAATACTACAAAATGTGTGCCGTATTGATAGATTTATTTAATATTTTATATAATTCATATTGTAACTTTATATAATTTCACATTATAGCAATTTTATGTCAAAATAGAATTCTGATGTATTTTTGTGGCGTGAAATATAAATGGGACTGAAATAAATTTTAACAACTAATTGGGGGGATGGGCGGAATAAAGGTAATTACAAAATTTTGGTATTAATAAAAATTAAAATAACTTGCTACTTTTTTATTATACACAAATGGGTACAATATCAAATGAATTTATGTAATGTCTTTAAGAAATTAAATGTTACAATACTTCTCTGTTACGATCAATATTACATGAAAAAGCTAATTGCCGGAAAAAGGGCCTAAATAGAATTGTGCCTTTATTCCGCCCATCCCCTCAATTTATGTCTATCGATCAAAATGTTCATACGTATAATTAAGTGATATGCTAGTGGATCAATCATTAAAATTAAAACGATCAAATTATTTCGATAGAAAAGAAATAATATGGACATGAAAGAGGATTTCGAAAAGAAATCAAATTAGCTTATAAGCTTCTAAAACTTTAAAGAAAGAAATGTGATAATATTTTGTATTGTAAATATAGTTTGTTCTCTACGTTATATATATATATATCATTCATATTTATATAAACGCTGCTTTTTTACATGCGTAGTTGTTTAAAAAGATTTCGTTAAAAAAACGGTACTTGTACATTATTTAAAAGTAATAGATGATTCTCTCTCTCTCTCTCTCTCTCTCTCTCTCTCTCTCTCTGCATATAAAAATATTTCAAAGGCACCGAGATCTTCGAAATGCGGCCAACTAAAAATTGGCGCTTGCATTAGATTTTATACAAACTGTGCGATTTAGCTTCGCGGTCAGTTCGCATGTTTCGCGCAATGTTTCGCAACGACGGTGACTATTATAACGCGCGTACTACAAGAAGTCTCGCGATTACGTCACGCTGTAACCCAAGACAAATGAAACACGCCGGTTGCGTGTGGTACAATGCGCCGAAAGCTGTCGTCATCGCGCGCGCACTTAAGGTAAGAGAGCGGCTTTTATACGCGTTGAACATAAGACACTAAAATAAGTATCGTACCTCTCCTGTGTTTTTACTTTAATTTTACAACGGGATACATACATTTATTATCGTAAAGACATGCGTGTTAAATTTATTTCGATTCGCACGCACCATATACGATTTTACGTTATACTGTGCGGTGGCGTTTGTTTTCGATAACTGACAAAGACAAGAGCTAAATTTTTATAAGAAAGCTTTAAAGCCTTTAAGGAGCCATAGATTGTATCCTAAATATGTACCAATGTTATTTCTGCGCAAATTAATAGCAGCCAAGTATTAAGTAAGATCTTTTTTTTTTAGGAAGAATAAAACGATAAATTATTGTAAAAAATATTAATTAATAAAAATGTTAATTAATTTAAATAAATATATAGCACAATCATAAATCTAGAAATTTTATTGCTGTGAAAATAAGAGCGACACTAGCAACGGTTACTCGATCGCAAGACAGTGACCAAACTAGCGTAAAAAAATTAAGCACATGCAAATTTATGCGTGCGAAAGCCAATCCCCATAATCGCCTTAAGAACGTACGGAATTAATGCCATCCATTGACTCGTGCGTAATGTATTTTTTGTACAGGCAACTGGTTCTTTCTTCACCGATCACGGTCGTGCTCGAGTGCACCGCGATCACCTCGATGTCACCTCGTGTCCTCTCCAGGAATCTTTATTACGTAATGAATTGCGAAATATCGTACGGTATAAGTAACGGTGTGAAATTTATGCTTGACAAGTGTGTTATATACGAATCCAGTTGATAATAAGAAGCCGTAAGTGAAACCGTCCATTTATTATCCATTCTAAGTGCCTCACAAAGACTAGCAATTTATGCATAGTTTAAAAAAAATACATTCCTTTTCAAGAAATATTCTTCTCTTTCAAAAAACTAAAATAAAACAAAATTCTATTTGATTTAATGATATAATAAATATCTTTTTGTGTGTGTGCAAGTTTAAAAATTAGACGTAATTAAATTATGTTTTATTTGAATAATTTATGTCTTGCATTAACTATTAGATGGTAATTCTTAAAATTCATTAAAGTTGTTAAAAGGTTAAAGTTGCCGCTTGAAATAGGTGTTAGTTCATATAGTCCGTCCATATAGAGCTATTCCGAAAAAAAGATCCATAGGAGTAATAGGATTTTGCTTGCCGTGTAACTCATAATCAATTTTTCCTCGGTGAATTTAATTAGGAGCTTAATTAGTACGCTGTTTTACATTGGAGATTAAAGGACCTTGACGAATTAAGCTTCAAAAATGCAGATGAGTAGCGGAACTCCATTTCCCTATTAATCCGAAGTAAACTTTAGCACGAGAACATCTAAATTTGCGATTCAATTAACATTAATTAATACCTAACTTAAAAATCAGAAGTTTATCATGCGATGTATAAAAACATGCGGAATATATTTTCTCAAAGGAATATCGAATACTTTCGGCTCTGATTTTCAGAAGACCAGGATCTCGTTGTTATATTGTATCTACGAAAGCACATTGTTATCCTCAGAATGTCGTAGTCGATTTACCAAATCTCTCGCGAAAGATGACCGCGTTGCTTTTGCTACATTGAGTTCGGCCGAATGTGGTCAAGACATCGTGCGTAACCATGCTGAGAATCCCAGCCATCTTGCCACTACGTGACAGCGCTTTGGAAGCACCTTATAGAGGTACATGTAGTTGGAAACCCAGGCGGTACGTGTACGCGAATATATACATATGCAGAAGCGGTTGTGATGCCAATGTACACACCAGTACACACTCTCTGCCTGCGCTATCCTGCCTTTCTCATTGATTACGCTCAAGTATTTCAGAGCTTAACAGATGAGACAAGAGAAGATTTGTGAGACGACGATACGAGGAAAACGGTCGCTCGGTAGGAAAACCAGACGTGAAGAAAGATAGAGAAAGGAGAAGAAAATGATTTATTCTGTTCTCAGCATCACCTCGAAAAACAAGAAATATATTGAAATTTTAAGTTAACCATATACATATTAATGCACATACATATTAATTGGCATTTTGTTTGTCGATGAGGAGTTAAGACGTTATGCATTAATTGACACTTTGTTTATTGGTGAAGAGTTAAGATGTTAAGAATATATTACATATATTTTTTTCATATATACTCTCTCTTATAGATTCAAACGTATTTCTATAAAGAGCTTTATACATAGCAAAGTTTATGTTAAAAAAATGTAGAACAAAAAACGTTTTGTATTTTTATTTTCCATTGAATTTTATGAAGCATGATAAAAATCACAATAGCGATCAATATCAGTTTAGTAATTTAAGCTTTGACGAAACGTATATTATGTACAATCAAACAAATAATTGTGCTAAACTGTGTTTACAATCACAGGCAAAGAACTAGGAACTCTGTTTTAACCTACGTACAATTACTCTCGCCTAGCGCAGCCCAACAAATAGATATTCCGATAAAGTATAAGGAGTGCAAATGTAAAGGAGAGAATCAAAGTGACGGATGGGGGGGAATAGGGAACGAGAGAGAAGTACCTATATGCACAGGCTCGCATAATCCTGCCAGTTCACGTACAGGGTGTTCGTGATTATCCGACATCCTGAGCAAGCAATTTCTCATGGTCACTCGAGAACCCGTTGGTAATCTCCCGGCCACTCGGCGCGCTAACGTACGGCGCCGCGACAAAGGGATTCTCCAAATTTCTCTCCTCCAACAAGGAGCCGAGTCTGTCTTGCGGTATCAGCGCCGACACGTCGACATTGATGAACAGCGAAATTCGATCCTGACCGAAATCTACATTTAGGCAAGGTCGTCTTTGTAGCAACGCCATTCGAAAGGCGCCGAAAATATTCAATGTCCTCTCTATATGTTAATTCACTTACGAAAATAAAAGTATGCAAGAATAGAATCAAATAAATCCATATATTGCTTCATTGATTGATTGATTTATTTGCTAAATTTTCTAAAGCAACTAGCTGGTAAAAATATTATTTGAGACATTATACATATACGATGTACTATGAAGATCACTAAAAATTAAAGTGAGTATTGTTACTAGCTTGGCAATAATAATAATAATAATAATTACATTACTGAATTTATCAAACAAATTTTTAATAAAGCTGAAAGCTTTTTAATTTTTTAGAGACGTAGATATACTCATTTAAATTAAACAAAAGAGAATAGAGTAACACGAATCTTTAAAATTTGTTTATTTATATATGTTTATCCTTGTTAGGATATGAAAAGGTGAATGACAAATGTCAAGAGGCCTCTGAAATATTTATTGATGACAGAAATCTATCAATTATTTGTATATTAAACACGAAAGTTCCATTATCAACTTTTGGGTAGGTTTTTGGGCATCGATCTGTATATAAATCTTTTCGCCGCTCTTTAGAAATTATAGAAATAAAAATATTTTATACTATTAAAATTATTTTAATTGTGTCAATGTAATGTGTCAATGTAGAAATAAAAGAAGACAGAGTTTATTTAAATCATCATAAAGAATAATGATTAAAATATTAAATTGTAATATGAGTACTGTGAAGTTCTTATCTTGCTCCAAGAACTATAATAATGGGTGCTTCCGATCGTAAAATGGGTAATCTACATAATTGAATGGATTTAACGCCCCGCGAAAGAAATTACGCCGACCACAATAGATAATGATTGAGAAGGATAGCGCATAAGTACACGTTAATTATATTCATTAAAACCGCCACACGATTTGACATCGGGGCGTCGCGTGCTGTGCTCTCCGCGAAAAATGAAGTAACGAGATTACTCTTTCGCCGAAGTGGACGAGTGAGCTTCTTTTTCATCGCGGCCTTAAGTCAACAGCATTAATTAAATTTTCAGTCAAAATTAAATTTACATAATTCCCCGATTGAATTTCGATCCGAGCTTGTGGGCGCAGTGGAGAATTGCGCGGCAAGCAAAAACAGAAGAATTAATTAAAAACGCTATTTTATGAAAAAATAAAAATTGCCTGCATCTCTCCCTCTCTCTCTTTCTTTGTTACACGATTACTCGTATGGCATAGCTTTCTCCTAGTATATGACGTACATCTCATGGATTAAGTATATGCGATATGATTGTAGCAAGATCGGCAGGTAGTCCCGGCGTTTTCCCGGGGTCATCCTATACAAGGTAGGGGCCTCACGGAGTAGCCATTGACGTAGAAGGGATAGGAGGAGGGAATGGACGAGAGGAGGGAGACTTTGTCGTGGTCGGGCCTTTAGGATCGAGTCCCACGCGTTCCCAGACATTCCAGCTAGTAATTGCAGGCTGCCGCCTCCTATCTTGTCGACGTTGGCTCGCTTCTGAGCCAAGTCCGTGGTCTCTCCTTCGCTCTTCCGAGGTAGGTCTCTCCCCTTCCCTTCCATCCTCCGTTCGTCTTTCTTTCCCGCCCAGATCTTTCTTTCTCTCGTAACACGTCTGCCCTCTGCTCTTCGCCATTGCCCTTTCCCTCGCACACGATTCTTTGCATCGTGATGCTGCTGTTGCCGCTGCTAATGCCGATGTTGCTGCTGCTGCCGTTGCTCCTCCTTCACCAGCATCACCTCCACCTTCTAGCTCTTTCTCTCGCTCGTTGCTATGGTCGCTCGTTAGTACCGGGAAAAGCAAGTCGAGTACCACGGGTATCCCGGTGCTAAGAGAGCATCGGCCAGAAATCGCTCGTAGAGCATGCATCAAAGGACGAGTACGCAATGGGAATAGGCACGAAAGATACCGTGACGACGACACGACTACGACGATGGCTCACGGACACGAATAAACGGCGCGGTAGGTAGTCGACCGTTGATGGCCGAGAGTTACCGAGTAAGCCGCGTTGGCCGGCAAAGAGTAAATATCAATCTCGTAGAGAGATGCCGGTAAACGAGAAGGTTGCGTTGTAGAAGACCAGCGACCTGAACAGTTACAAATTATCGCGATTAGCGCCGCGGTAGGTTGAACTTAGTCAAGGAAACAAAAATCGGAGCGAGTAGCTTGTTAACTGAACGTGCGATAAAGATACCACATTAGAAATATTTGCGTAATATAGTCATACAGTCAGGATACAGTAAATAAAATGGACTGAAGTACTGCAGCGTTTTAAATAGAAGAGATCTTATTACCAGAAGACGTATAACGTTTATTAAAATTGATAAATCGAAGATAGTCTTGAAAGAAACGCATGTTAATTTTCTTTTAAGATGTTTTATTTTTGTATTCAATTAAATCAATTTCTTGATGGTTCGGCGACAATTTGTTTGAAAAAATACGCTGAAAAACGTGCTTCAATCTGGCTGTAAAATGGTAATCGTTGACACACGAAATATATATTAGCTGCTTGTTTCGAGCAGTGCATACAACGCCGTTATGAGAACGACCTAGCTTGGATCAGTTCCAAACGTGCTTATCATTTGATTAACCGTCTTAGTCTCTCGCCATACTCGTGTCAAGAAAGGGAGAGACAGAGAATCACCGGACCAGCCGTGTTGGACACGTATTTATGTCTCTTAATATACGATATGGTTATGTCATTTCTTTATGATTCTCTGTTTAGTAGTACTATAGGCTCTTGAAGAAATAGAATTATTATTTGAATTATTGAGTATTATAGCTGATTCGGAAGCATTACACGATTTTTCACATAATAAAAATCGTATAGCGTACCCGCGATCAATCCGTATGAAGTGCTACTATTATTTAACTGCTAATCATGTCGTATACGAGTATCAAATTTGACTTTATCATAATAGCTGAATTTATATTATATACATGGAGCCGATCACTAGAATAACATATAAATAGATAATAATGAGTAATTCGTAAAGTTTCATATTACATACAAATTAAATTTCCAACCTCATGCAAAATGCTATATCAAATACTCCAATAGAATAATAGAAAGTTCATCCTAATTATGTATCAATTAATCAATATATAATATATATTTTACATTGGTCAGATTAGAGGGTTCTGTTTGGCACATTTAATACAAATCCGTCATCGATTGAAAGATTCTTAATATGTCCAATTTCAAAATGGCGAGCGTTTTATTTCCCGTTGGAAATGGCGACTTAGATCGCTAATATTGATAAAATCTATTCGAGAGTCAAAGTGTACTCAAAGACGATTTCCACGTCCTGACCGCACTCGCAATCCTGCTCTTCAACCTCCCACCGATCACGTAGCTCTCTTCGATTCTTCTTCGTACTGTCGCTTCGTCACTCTTCTACTGGCTGCGCTCCAGCATGCCTCGGGTTTTAAGAAGAACGCGGTCACTTCTGTGACCACGTTGGGGTCACCAGCTTTCGCGTGGGAACGATTGGAAACTATCGATTTTCGTACATTTGCCTCGAGAGTAAATGGCATTCGCACGAAAATCATGAGATTAAATATATAGAGAGATAAAAACAAACTAAAAATATATACATTGCCCGAAGCATTACGTAAAAGGATTCGCAAACTTTGCGTTTTAATGACTAAACATAAGATATTAGGACAGTATTAAATATACCTTTGTATGTTTTAAATTAAACGGAAATGAGAAATTTTTAATTGACATTTGCTACGACAAGTTTCATCGACAACAAAAAGACACATTTTATGTAACGCGCGACACAAAGAACGATAAAAAGCTACTTCTCCATCTATTTTTATTAATTCGGAACTTTCGCGCAACGAATTGAATTAATGCCTGATTCGAAAGTTTTCCCGAGCGTTCGGAGTTTGTATCCCCTGTAGCTTGCGGCTACTCGTGAGCAACAACCGCGAAATGTTAAACCGTTTCGAAACGGGAATTTCAATCTCTACAACCAGCGAACACAGAATTCTTCATAAAGTACGAGATGCTTATTAAAAATTGTTTCTTCTATCCATGGAATGTTCATGTAAAATGCAGCTCCAAATACAAATGAGCTTTTTATTTTCATACTATAAAAAAGTTAACTATCCTATTGTATATATATATATATTTAATTTTTTATAAATTCATCGAGACGAATCAAATGTCCAAAGTTTATGTTACATTTTTAAAAACAAAATATTCATCAATATGGTAGAGAACGCCAAGGATCGGCCAAAGTTAGATGTTTCGAATGATATAATATTCTTGGTTTATGAATTTAATTTATCTGATGTGACTGTGCGCCGAAACGTTCTGACATTTTAAACACAATCAATCTGAGATGCTAATAATCGCGAGTCGAAACATTCGGACATTCGCGTATATATAATCCTCCCTATTTCCATTAATGAACTTTTATTGCGAAAAATATTAACTAGAATTCAAACCTGGGACCTCTCGACTTTCCCAGGTTCGAATCCTGGCTGAGGTAATATTTTTCGCAATAAAAGTTCATTAATTGAAATAGAGAGGATTATATATACGCGAATATCCGAATGTTTCGGCTCGCGATTATTAGCATCTCAGATTGATTGTGTTTAAAATGTCCGAACGTTTCAGCGTCATATCCGAGATAAATTAAATTCATGAACCAAGAATATTATATTATTCAAAACATATCTAACTTTGACCGATCATTGGCGCTCTCTACCATATTTATGTTGTGCATTAACTCGGTCGGATTTTACTTCAAAATATTCATTATTTCAAAATTAATTGCTGATACAATTATATTTTAAAAAGTTAAATAATAAATAAAGACAGTTGAAAAAACAAAAAATAAAAAACAAATAATATATACAAATAACATATAACATCATATAAACATAACATATAATTTATATAAATATTCAGTATATAAAAATAGTCTGAATTAATATCCCGATAATAAATAAAAAAATTAGTAATCAGTACATACATTAGAAAGCAGAGAACTTTTCATACAACACGTTAATGAATTCAAAATAAAATAAATAGCATTTTTTAAAACCGGCTTCATGTCATATTACGATAAATGATTCGTATAATACTACTATATATTAATATTTGAGATAGAATATTCAATATTATTCGGCTTAGGGCTGGCAGAATAATATCTCGCAAAAGCAGGAATGTACTTTCGCAGTTTCGTACGAATCGTACGACGTTGCATGCGACATTGCGATTAAAGCCATCGTCGTCAGTCGTTATTACAAACATTAGCGCGTAATTGACGCTGAAAATGTTTTGGGTCTAATTGCCATCGTGCGGACGAGTTCCATTGCGAATCCTGGAAATGCATCCATGACCTCCATGCCCTATGCAACTGCTAGGCGAAGTGGACGAATGAATGTTTTACATGGCAAAAAAAAAAACAAATATTTGCGCAGCACGATTTTCGTGTTTCGCGGATTTCGTTGCTGGTAATTAAGAAACAATAAAACGGTATTAAATGTCGCGTTCTCTGCCGTTGTTCTATTTAAAGAATTGCAAGAGTGCTATGGATAATTTCTGAGCACAGCTATTATGAAAACAATTTCTACTTTTATGTGAATTAATTCAATTGTAAGATATATTGAGAGATTCTTCAAGAAGTTGATTTCTTCTTATAAAACAGAAAGTTAAAGTAAAAATAATACTTAATTATTTCCAGAATAAATAGTCCAGATTTATTGGCGCCGATCGAGGAAGATATTTCCGAGGAAATACAGTCGATGGCATGAGTTATCCATTCAATAAATCTCGCTAAGGATGTAGTCCTTTTCCCAAGGGATGCGACAGTACATACAAAAGTCTGAAAAGAAGGACGAACAGCACTAGGAGCCCGATTGCCCCAGGATCGAATTCGTCAAACCGTAGACCCGATAAATCTCGACTATCGAGAAGTCCAGACCCGCGGTGGACCCCCACGGACCAGCACGGGGCTGACTTGTCGTCGCCGACGTCGCCGACTACAGTGGACTTATAAATCCCGACGTTTAATGCGAACGAAGGCAACGCTCGCTCGAGATAATCCCGTGGGACTTACTCTGACGACACCTTTTTTTTTTCTTTTTTACATAATCTCTCGTGCGTTGAGACATTTATTACGAGCGAGGGTCGCGAGATTCGATATGGCCTTTGAGAACTCCGCCGATATGTCTTAATGGTAAAACGCAAGTTACCTTTACATATACATATATATAACATGCACAACGCCACGTGGCAAGCTGTGACGTCATTGGCTGATGGAGGGCGGAATGCAGTCGACTGCAACCCTACATCCTGAGAACAGGGGTGATTAAAGAGGGACGTACATTTGACGTGGTGCGAATCATGAATTAATCGAAATAATAATAACTGTTCTAATATCTTTTTGATAACTGAATTCAGTTTGAAATTATCCACACGAAACAATACCGAAAAAAAAAACAATTAAAAAACAGTACTATTGATAAAATACGAAATATAATAAATTTATAACGAATTATTATTTTTTAATACAACTTTAGTTTCATAATATAGTGTTGTATTTTTTCCGCATATATAAATTTTATATTTAACATGTGAAAAAATACATTGCATTAATTATTTTATTTTTTCAGAATTAATAAACTATGTTCTGTATTTATGTAAGTATATTTAAAAATAAAAAAAAATGTACTATTCAATATAAAAAAACATACTTTTATGAATTTAAAGCAAACACATCAAGCAATGTTACAAATAATTATTGTATAAATAAATATGTGCATATCATCTAAATTAATTATATAATAAATATAGATAATTATATATGATACACTTCTTTAAAGGGAATAAAAAGAGAAGTAAGGGGAAGTGATAAATGTTGTTAACTAATAAGATAATTCCTACTAATGCTTGAAAAGCATATTAAAGTTATCTGTCTCTTAAATGTATCGCTATACACATAGTCACATTGAGAATGAAAGGATCGACACCTTTCCCGAAAAAAAAAGCGATCCACTCCACCTCGAGCGGTCGCATATCGTTTTTCTTCGAAAGCCAAAGTGAAACCTAATCGAATAGTGATCGCCGTTCCCGAACAACGACGCGCCGCCGTCCAGAACACACGTTCGCCGTCTAGCGAACTCCGCCACCCCGGACGTCCCGTCCCTTTTCACCCTGACCACGGTAGCACCCCTCGTCGCCCCGGCGCCTTCGGGCC
>NW_017298703.1:631349-634702 GCF_001594075.2 Trachymyrmex cornetzi | reverse complement strand
CTCTCTCTCTCAATAACGTCAAAATCCGATGAAGCCGCCATCGAGCGCATCGGCCGTTTCGAGTGCAGTGGCTATAATACAGTTATGAATTTACAACCATGCATATCTGTATATGTGGGCGAGTGGTAGAGATATCAGTGGGAGGGAGGATGCAACGGCGTTCGTTCGTGGCGCGAGTAATATTCGGCGTTACAACGCGAGAGTGAGTTTCTGTAATGCTATTGATTCGCCTGGGAATCGTCGGTGTGTTCGGCCAATGAGAGACACTGAATTCACGCGACAACATGTAACGATATTGTTTTTCAAGAGGAGCTGTCTCTTCTCTCTTCAACATCTTGCCTGAAAATGCGGTAGAATTCGACGAGACGTCGGGTTGGTTCATTTCGTTTGCGCTCCAACATGCCTTTCAAGTTTGGGAATGTATGTGAAATGTAAATACAGTGTCCCAAGGCTCTCGTCTACCATCTCTCTCTTTTTTTTTTACGGAATAAAATCGATTCTTTTCAGGAAAAAATTTATGACTGTCAATCGATTAATATTAAGAAATATTTCAATTTTTAATTTGTAAAAAAATATATACAGCAAAATTTTTTATTTTAATTTATTGTGAATAACTTTCATTAAGTTTCTATATATTTAAAGTTTAAAAAAAATAAATAAAATAAAATTAAATAATTAAATTAAAAAGCAAATTAAAAGCTTCAAAATATAAAAAAATTGTAAAATATGAAAAATACGTTTTATAAAAAATTTAAATCACTTAAAATTGAAAGTATTCATAGATGGATACTTTTTAAAGTGACACTAGATAATAAGGAAACGTCGTTTTCTTCAAATATTTTTAAAATAAATTTCATAGAAAAACTTCTAAACAAAATCTTCAAGATATTTATCAATGTATTACTACTTTGGCTATATATGTATAATATATTATATATTCGTGTATATATACGAGATTTAATATAAGCTTCGATAATAAACAGTGTTTTAATAATAAATATTCTGTATAATTCGGTATACATATCAGTTTTTCGCCGATCCTTTACTCAAAGTTGAGGTTACGTTTTGCACCCCAACAACGAACCGAAATTAATTTTCCCTTCGATCCGCCGTGAACACATCCCAGTAGCATAATCACGGACTTCATTGGCCACCGCTATCGGATTGACATTTAGCAGAGCAAACAATTATGCTTGTCCATCCGCCCGCGCTCTCTGCCATCACCCCTGCGATAAACTCGAATTCATCCCCCACACGCGTGAACGCTAATTTATAAACATTTCCTCTCTAACGTGAATTTACGAACTCGTAAAAGGGCGTCGATGTACTTTGTGTCGGTCTATTTCACACCGAAATGTGTCGGGATGTGCATTGTACTATATTTTACTCTGGGACATAAAAGAAAATTTCGAAAGAAAAGCCAAGACATGAGTGTTGTGTATAGTGGTATATTATATTAATCAGCAATAGAGCTAGAATTAAATTTTTTTAATGAATTTGTTTATTGAAAAAAATCTTAGATAATAATCTGTTAATTCAATAAAAGAATCTGTTCACATTTAATCTATTTAAATGTGATCATAAAAGTATCATTTATTTTATGCATTTCTACACTCATATCATTTAATTCTACCATAATATATTAATTTCTATTTATGTCACAAATTATATTTGAATTGAAGGTGATAAGAATGCGAAAATTTTTGTCTGTTATAAAAAATAATTTTGTTATAGTTCGAACATAGAATATTACGTCAACTCAAAGTTATACATACATATTAAATAAAAAAATTGATCTAAAAGTTTAATTAGAATATTAATTTTATAATAAATATAACAGTTTTTTTCAATGTACCAATCAGGAAATGGAAAAACTGTGTCACCAGTCGAAGATCAATTAATTGAATTTTTGGGAATACGGATATTTTAACTTAATGCGCCAATAAAAAAATTTCATTAAAAACAAAAACTGCCAATAAGATTAAAAAAAATTTTTCAATTATTGGAAATTGATTAATTAAAATTCTGCATCCATAGTTACATAATGTTTCGAAAATATTTATAAAATTTGAAACATATGATATTCTAATTGAATAATAAGAAAGAGAACGCTTTGTTTTCTCAAATTTTAACAATTCCGTATTGAACAATGCAGTTGACGAAGATGAATGATTTCGCAGGAATGTTCTACAATATAATTGAGAAATCCGCTCAAAGATTCTGTTCATTCTTCCACCGTCACGAATGACTACAAATGATTTAACAGTCTTAACCTTTAAAGGCTAAAACAGACCATTTTGCCTTGAAGATCGTAGTGTCAATAGGTCCACCGTCCTTAAAAGGTTACGGGATACAAAAGGGTCACGTAATCACGTAGCATTTCATTCGCGTAATTATAATATTTACTTTTGTATTAACGCTTAATTCCTAGTTCAACCATTCCTCAATTGTGAGAGTAACGACATCATATAACAAAAACAGAAGTTTGTAAATGACAAACTACTATTTATAATAAAGGAGAGAAGTTTGTCATAACAAGCTAACTAAAACTTCATAAAATCTCCAACTGAATAGTGCAAATTTTGATCAAGTTCTAAAAATAATTAAATTAAACCAAGTTTCTTTCGTACGTATTTGTATCCATCGTTTCTACGAAAATAAATTATCGGTATTAAAATGTTAAGAGAAGTCAAGAGAAGTTCATCGACACTTGTTCAGAAATACTGAAAATTTTAATAGTACTTTAGTTTCAACTTAAGCTTATTGTAGTAAAAAAGCAAAAACTGAGACACTATTCCAAAATTGAAACAATTTTTTATTTTTCCCGATAGATTGATTTGAAACTGTAAAAAAAATATTAAAAAAAGATGAAATAAAAATTATTAGTATCTTTAAATCATATGATATATTTTAAGTCATTCAAGAAAAGATTTGATATTAATATTATCTGAGTATTATAAGCTTCTTTTTGCCCAATGTCGGGTCATAATTTGGCGTGGCTAATGGAGATACAGCCGAGAGAGCCAACAATTGCAGGCGTCTTTAAAGGAGCCAAAACGGAAGCGGAGAAGTAACGTGAGGGCGTTATTACGTCCCATTTCGAGAAGACCCCTTGGCGAGGACTTTCGTCGATATCCTGGTGGGCGCCACGCCACCCCTACCGCGGCGACGGGCCGGTTAACGCCTTTGAGCTGCGCGTGCTCAGGCACCCCTCTCGCCCTTTTTTCCCCAGTTTCCTCCTGCTACCAGATTCACAGGCAGAACGAAAGAGGGGTGACGGGGCACTGAGAAGAGGAGTGCGCAACACCCATGTTTTTTCATTCGGCGGCGCTGTGAAATACTTGGTCTGATAC
>NW_017298703.1:523991-631332 GCF_001594075.2 Trachymyrmex cornetzi | reverse complement strand
CCCCCCCCCCCCCCCTCCAATGCATCCAGTATCAAAGGAACGAAATAACAAAGGTACTCGGATATACGTTCTAACTTATTCACCCCTTCTCATACCCTTCTAGATATCAATCTTCACCCTCCTTTCTCCGCCCTACTCTATCCAAGAGAAACTCGCCTTCCGCTGGACGATATACCAGGAATGATGATATAACGGACGCATTGCTATCTCTCACCTGCGGCTCCCGTTTCCTTTCCAGGGCCGCAGGGGACCTTCCTGTGCGGTCCGATTCCGATGTTCGTCGAAATCGCACGATCCTCTTCATCGGTTTTCTTCTCGTTGTCAAGGAGATGTTCGAGAATTAATCCAAAAGCATTGTTTAATAACACACGGTCCGTGCTTTTCATTTAACCCAATGGTCAATATATGAACGTCGTTTTCTAGAACGCAAGGCGCGCATGTGTATGTGTATACCTGCGCGCGCGCGCGCGGGAATATGTGTGTGTATGAGTGAGTGTGTGTATGTGTGTGTGTGTGTATGGAGAACGGATTAAATGTCCTGCTTTCAATCGGGGCCACCAATCCCGAATAACGGCCCTTTAATCGCGGCATCGTGGAAATTGAAAGGGGTTACAAACGCGGGTTATATTGCACCGAAGAGGATAAAGACATTCCTCGCGGCAAAATAAATGCGAATTAATCAAACCATCCACAAAGACAAATTTAGAATATACGAGATACAAAACAGGCGGCTATGTATTTTGCGCGTAAAATAAAATAATAAAATTTATAGATACTCTTGTATTTATATGTATAACTGCAGGTATTTTTTACAATTATTACATGTATTTCATGTTAATAATTTACATACTATCGAAAAATGGAGTAAAACGATGGAACAGAGTACCTGGGTTTTTGTATGCATAAATAAATACCTTTATTTAATACACATATTTATATAAAATATATTTTGTTTTCAATCTGTTCATTACAGCTGAATAACGCTACCTTAAATTATAGAGTGGATATTTAAAAATGTACAAAGTCGTATGCTCAAAAAAGAATAATAGCATTTTTAACGGTAAAGCTAAATACAAACTAATTTAATTTTCATTTGCAAAACCGAAATGAAATAAATAGGTGGAAGTTTCCTGGTTTTTGTATACAATGAAGATAAAGAATTCTTATGTTTTATTTTAAAAAGCATATTTGCTTTCAATTCTCACTAATTATAAATAGTAGACTTTTATAATTGCGATAAAAATTTAGATAGTCATGAATAATGTAATAATTTGTAAGAAATACCACAAAGATGTACAGTAATTCTTAAGATGTACAAAATATTAATAATTATATTTATAACTTCAATTTAAATGGACTTAATTATAACTGAAAATAGATTTAATTTAAATAGATCTATGCCGTAATATATTTTAGTTATATCATTATTTTCATTATTTGACGCAATCTTTTTTCATAAGGTTTCCAGGTTTCTACTCTTAGTTGGAGCAGAGCCTTTGTCACAGTATTATCTATGCAGCAAATCTTAGAACATATTATACTCATACGATTGCGTATCCGTGTGCTTTGTTTACCTTGCTATTATTATCTCCCTTGTTATATCTACGACACTATGCTACAATAATATAATTTCTTGAAAAGCATTTTGAAATAATTCCTATTGTCAGAGATATAGAGATGTCTCATTTAATTGCATCATCCGCCTCGAATAGATTTTAAGTTTCTCATTCTCCTTTTCTAAATAGATAGATAAGTAGATAGATAGATATATATATTGCATTTAATAACAACTTTCTTCTTCTTACCAATTGCATCTAAGAATTTTAAGAAGCTATATATACATATATATAAGTAATATTAAATTAAATTAGATAAACTTCAAAATATATCTAAAATTAAATGTTAAAAATTTTAAATTTCGCAAAAGTCATTAAAATAAATGCACATATAATGTCTTCATGTTTCTTTAATAAATTCAAATATTATGCTATTTTTCCATTCAATATTTCAATACATTTCCATTTTTAAATCCATATAAAGATATAGATATATACACGCATTTCTTATTGTATGTACCTTTATACTAATTTAATTTAACTCGTAATACAAAAAATTTGATATTAATAAATATCGTTATATTATAGACATCTTTATATTTCGACATTCATCGCTTCGTTTACGATACACATTCATTTAAATTCGGAAACGCGTTTTCAACTTGCGGGTGATCGCAACGAGAGCTTTCACCCGGCCGATGCCTATCGCGTTCAGTTTTTGATTAGGGTGTTATCTGACTGACGATATCGCGGCGTTATACTCATTGGTGCGTACTTACGCGGTAGGGTGGTCGCTTTTAGGGAAAGAGAGAGAAAGACCGGATTCCCGGGGTGCATTAAGCTATCTACCAATCTATCTTTTGTACGAAGAGTGCACACGTTCGGTACCCATGCGCCAATACCGGTTACGCGTGAGCATACATGAATCCACGTGTACGCGTAGGTTGGTAAACGCAGTAATATATGGGCGGTACAATGCGGTGCATTGTCGTATGCGAAAGTCACGTTTAATGTCAACTGCGGAGATGTTTGACTTGAAGCGATTGTGGAGATACTTAGTTATGTCGTACAATTGTAAAATAAATAGACCTTCTCAATGGATCAATATATAACATGTATGTACAAGATGTTTGAAAGTGCAATCCAGATTACATTTCCTAATACAATACATAAACTTGTATAAATATTAACACCGAGGAAATCGATCGTAAACCAATATGTACAACAATTATTGGTAACAGATTCGTCGTTACAATATTATGTTGTAAACAATAATACATAATTGACAAGAGTTGAAGTTGATTTTATTAAATTATTTAACTTTATCAAATATTTATGTAGAGACATATTTAGAAAGTCATTTTTATCTAATAAACTTTGTTTCTATAGTATTTCCATTATTTACAATTTTATTAACTAATTATCAATTGCGAGAGATTGAATATACATATATTCACAAATACTGTAAGGACCGTGCAATTCTTGGAAAGAATTTTGGAGATATTTTGAAACAGTTTGAGAACTGTAAATCATTGAACAATATGCGATTCTTATCGGTGAACTTCGGTAAATTTTTACGATCTCTGACGGCGCACTCCATACAAAAGTGTATGGAGGAGGCACCACCCTAGAAGGGTGTACGAACTAGCGCTTCCTTCCCTTTTTCCCGATCGGCGCTCTCGCGCTGCGATGTTTCCTGTGTGCGCAAAGGCAGCATACTGCCAAACAAGGGATGGCGATCTAACAAAGGGCGGTCTCCAACTTCACGATGGTACTATGCTATCTCCACGACGTACTTCCGCCCTGTTGCATTTTTCCGATTCTTCCTTTCGCGGACTTTTTTTTCCGCCTCCGCTCTTAACTCCATTCCCTCCCCATCCTGTACGTACATCCTCGCCAACAATCGTACTAGAACCTACGTCATTTCCTCGCTTACCGACACCCTCGAGTCTCTTTTCGCGTCTCGCCACCCCACGCGAATCTTCCGTTAACGTATGTTCACGTATTTAGATAAGAGTGGCGAGGGGCGTGCCTTCACGAAGCACGTGCCCCGTTTTATCGTGCGGGGACTCTTTGTGCATCGCGCAACTCGTCACTCTCTGTCGTCGTTTTGAAAAAAGGGCGCGATAAACATGAGATAAATAGGGTACGACGATGGGCACTTTAATCCCGCACTGGATACAAAAGGGTAATATAAACTTCGAAAGCTAAGTTACTTTTTTGATATTTATTTAATAAATATTATTCAGATTTCTCATGATATTTTTTAATTGGTATTTATATGTAGGTATATCTATTCATATAATGCAGAATGTTAAATGTTTACAGAAATTTAAGATTGCATTTTTAAATAAATTTAGAGTCAACTTGAAGAAGATACCATTTAATGTGTTATAATTGCGCTCTCTAAATTCTTTTAAATTAAAATAGAATCTCACTGTAAAGAGTAAACTCTCACTCTCTTAAAGATTAAAAACTCTTTTTGAAGAGTGGTAGAATTTTCACTCTTTAGAATGAGATTCCACTCCGAAGAATTTAGAGAGCAAACATACAAACAGAATAATATTTACTATTTAAAAATTATGTAGCTTTTAAATTAGATAATACCTTCTATTTATAAGAAATATCGTTTTATTGCTGCTACAGAATCATAAACATTATTAAAAAATTTTAAGACTGTGCATTTGTCGATGTATGTCGCTGTAACAAAAATTCTTATGGATATAAATCGGAAATATTTTCTTCCTTTCTCCCGTTGTAATGTCATGTATCCATGTAACAGCTCAGTGAGGCAGATAATAGGTTCTGAGCGTTATGATGACGTTGTCATAATGTTGCAGTAGATTGGCTTGCTTTCTTCTGGAGATATAGTTACTACATAAAGAATTCTGACGCTAAACTTTTTATTACAAAAAATAGCGAAAATGAGAAATTTTTCAATTTCATGTTCATGGATCGAGTAATTATATTATAAAATATTAAGTAATAACATAAAAGTTATACACGAACATATCATTTAATAGTAAGTTCCTTGGATAATGGGCACGTTAAAAAAGTCTTTATCGTGATACAAAGACTCCTACAAGTTCCTTCAAGGTAGTTTCTCGACAATGTTTTGCGCAACCATAACCGTACCGTCCACGACGCGCACCCTTAATACAGCCGTACAATGATCGATGCGAAATTTCTAAATGAATACTAGGAGAGAGAATTATGACGACGTCGTAAACTTTTCTCGGCTCTCGACCCCTCGAATCGCGCTCGGGACTCACCCCGCTCACCCGGAACTTTCGCCATTTCCTTCACCCCGAAGCTCGAGCTTCCTTCGAGGCCTCCCGCTGACTCGCGTTCTTCTCGTAACGTATGTTCGTGTGTTTAGATAACAATTGCGGGGCACGCTCAGTGCTCGAAAGCACGAACACCGCCTGATCAGAGCATCACGACGGTTCTCTCTTTCTTCTTCTCCCTTTCGCACCTCTTTTTCTCACCCTGACGGTGCTGGTGATTCGCATCGTAGTATAAGCAGGACGTATTACGTACGCTTTATGGCGGTCGTGACGGGCAAATGGGTTAATGCAACTACATGCTTGCCGTACATACGGCTTGTCGTTAATTTTTACTCCCAGCTGTCGGTCGAGAAGAGCCCACCTACGTATCTCTCTTGACTCAACCAAGTTGTTAACCCGTACGCTAATTAATTACCCAGCTAAGCTTCTTTCTTCCACGCGGTGGTCAGCTACTAGCTATCTACTCTATCTGTCTTAACTCATCCTACTTTGTTCTGACGTTTCGAAAAATATCCTTTAACTTCATCAGCAACGAGAACATTAAAACCATGCTTTTCAGCACTCTGCAGTACTAATGATATCTACAAGTTCCATGATGTCTTTATTATCGGATGTCTTTACTATAAAGATTTATATTATTATCACACACATCAATATTATTATTGTAATAAGGCGCAGTAAAAAAAAAGATAAAATTGAAATGACAGAATCGCATCGCAGAATTCTGCATCTCATAATGAAAAAGTTTGCATTATTTTTTAAAACTTGAGAATTTGTTTACTTTCAATACACCGAGAAAAATTTCCGGGCTTTATCCGTTTATCCGATCAAAATCAATCGGAAATATCCGTTTGTTACTTTTTGAACGGACATTTTTCTCAGTGTAGTCACGAAATTGCACAACTCAATTCCGTTTACCTCTCCTTGAATTAAAAAAACTCTTCTATAAAATCTATTAATGTTCATGAATTAATAGATGTATCAATTAATAAATATGTATAATTCTCTGTGTATCTATGTGAATAAATAGCAGTTTTAATTTTTATGTTTTTATATATTATCTCTTTCATTCACACATATGTGACGATTTAAATTCACGCTGTCACATCATTCACCGTGCATATAATTACCCAGAAAATCTGGTGTAAGTCGTCAAAAGAGAAAGAGAGAGAGAGAAAAGGGATAGAGAGACACAGAGGCGTCTCGAGTCTTCAATTTTAATGAGCAGCGGCTTAAATGGCGCAACGAGTTGAGCCGTGGATTTAAAACCTTAATTCCTATGTTTAATCCGATAATTCGGTAATACGAAACTGCAGCAGATGCCTCGTAGCGACTGCATATCTAATCGTGCATCCAACCAGGATATTCAAATCGTAATCCAGATCCAGGTCGGATTTCATCAATCTGGAAAATCGTACATGCAATAAGATGTACGACTGTTCAAATTAGATAAATATATATATTTCGCATAAGATTACTATTATTTTAAGCTTACTTTACTTTAGTCTTGATACTATAAATATTTTGTAATTATGTAGTTCACACATTCTAAGTATTAAAATTGAATAAAATTAATATTGTTTATACTCTCTATACTTTCAAGATAAATATTATTATATAAAAAAGAGAATAATAAATAAAGGAAAATTGAAATTATCTGACAATAATTAACTGCTAGTATGAATCAAATTTTCCACTTAAATTTTTTAATTATATTGTTTTCTCAAGAATCTCTTCTTTATCTAAATTATGTTTGTCAATAAATTATGAAAAAATAATAACAATAATAACTACTATATTCGAAATATACAATTTTTATCTTCAATATATTTCTTAACCTACAAATCCCTTTTTAACGTTGAGTAAACTTACATGCTCGAGAATACTAAACTCGTAAATGCTGCGAAAGTAGCCACATTAAGATGCTGCAAGGTAATACACGAATCGTCGATCGTGTAATAACTCGGATTTCGCAATGCTGTGCAATGCTTCGCCAATTCATTAAAGTGGTTGAATTATTTGCTATGATTTTGACACGCGGCTTCCTAATGCATTGCATAAACTATCGAGGCACACGAATGGAACGCGGTCGCTTTGGTGTTGCGCAATTTTCCTTGGCCGCATGAGCCTATGTCGTATTAGAGGCAGCGTATTAGAGTGCGACGAAATTAATCGATTAATTTAGCTCCCTTACGGTCGACGAAGCGCGAATCGGATGTAATTCAGCAAAATTTCCAGTTGAGACCGCCAGTCGAGAATCTTGTTGGGCGCGGCACGAGCTTACGTTAATAATTTTCCCGTCGGTTTCCGCGTCGTTACCTACTTCAGGGTAATCGTCAATCTACATATATATCGTGTGGATGGTATTTTTCTAGACAAAAGTAATTTTCACAGATTTTTTGACTAATTTAGAATTCATCTTATTTTAACTATATCGGTATCGATATCAAGGGTGTCACTGATTTTCAAATTACAAACAATTAGAAATAATCGACTGTTACATCTCTTTTGAGGATGTAATAACAGTGTAAAAGCTCTTAAATGGTCTTAAATTTCGCTTTTCAAAATTATAATAGATGCTGTTTGACCGGTTTCTCATGCAACATCCTGTACAATCACTCAACGTTATGATCGCCCACGTGATTACGTCGACGCAACGGAATGTCTATGATCATCGCGTAGTCAATAGAAAAAATGTGTTTTTCATCGACGATGATATCAAACATAAGGAAAAGCAATTTGCGAGCAATCATGAGTCAATTTGAGTCATACACAAATATAATATATTACGTACGCGGAAATAATGATTATGTAAAAAAAATGTCAAACTGTTAACATTAATGATATAATAATAGGAAAGAACATTGGGAGAATTGAAACTTAGCTACGGATCAGCTCTAATTTCACTTGCAAAAAATTAATCTTAATTGCAAAACCGTATTTTGCGATCAAGAGATAAGTATCTGCGGTCAAGAAATATTTCCAAGAATATTTATGACTTCTTTGCTGAAACAAGTTCGAAGACTGATTCATGCTAAGACATTATTAGCCATTATAAAAATCAACGAGAAATTGATTGTTAAACATTTGTACTTTTAATGATAAAGAACGTGTCGGAAAGTAATTGGTCATTTCAATTAATTTACCTACAATTGTTGGAATTAAATTGCATTCTAATATCCTTAATTTTCGTACAATTACGTTTATGTTCGTGAAGAAAATTTCAGGTTATAAAGCTGATTGTATCGCCGTCAAATAAGCGCGCGATATCATCTATTCGCGCCTCGATAGCTTCCTCGTTGCGGTAACTAAAATTTATTATATTCAATGTATACATGAGAAACGAGAAAGACGGATAGAGCAGAGAAACAGAGGGCGAGAGAGGGGAGAGAGAGAGAGAGAGAGAGAGAGAGAGAGAGAGAGAGAGAGAGACAATCACAGGTTCGCCGAAAGAAATGAGTTATGGCGCATTATTTACACGAATCCCAGCGTTGTAATATCCACGCAATCCGATGCCGGAGGGTCGCTGGCGGCGGTGTCCAAATGTAATTAACATATTTCGAGCGCGAAGGGTGGAAAAAGACTCCCTTCCTCCCCCATTCCTTCATCCCCCGCGGCTCGTATTATTCTCGCCCGGCCCCAATTTTCTTGCTGATGCACCCTCCGCTGAGGGGCCGCCGCAGATTTTCAATCTGCATTTCTCTTTCCCCTTCCTCCATCTATTCCCGACGTCTCATCCCTTTACACCAACCGTCACTATCATTCTCTCCCTCTCCTCCTTTCCGTAAAGGCCCACGGCTGAATTCTCAGCGGCCACATCGTGAAGAAAGTGTAAATGCGGCAGGGAAAAGGGAACAGGAAAACGTCGAACTTCCGCGCGCGTACGTCTCGCGTCTCCTCAAGAGCTTTTCTTCTTGCAGAAACTCCAATTTCGTCGCATTTACATGGCCAAACCTAAGAGCAGAGGCTCGTCAAGCCGAACGAGATGTGGGTATTATACATTTCGATGGCGGTGATATCGAACTTTGCCAACTTGTCGTAATATACTTGAGGAACAAAAGTTCGCCTGTAAATTTCAATCAAGGATCCGTATTAATTTACTTCCAAAAATTTACGGCAAAAAATAAACTCGAACTTTATCGAACAAATTTAATCTGTCATAAATTATTTCCGGATTATTAATGAAAAAAATCAGCTTCAAACTTTTGTACTTTTGTAGCATAAAAATGAAAATTACTCGCAGAATATATGCTAATGGAAAAAAATAGTTTTCAAAGTTTAATGTGATAATTAAGGTGACAAAAAAATTATTGAGAAAAAACTATTTTATAACTATAAAAAAAATGTAGGTAACAAAAATCGTGAGCGCGTATTTTTATAAAGTGACGATATTTTATTGAGCTAGAAATGTTGACGTTATTCCTCTTTTAATCTTTCAGATTTACAGAGGTCAGTGATCTCATTCGGTTGAGATAAAATATACATTCACATGTATAGTTAAATATAGAAACACTGACTCATTGAGATAAAATATACAATAATACTGTGTAATATATTCAGTACACACAAATAATACAGAGAGAGAGAAAAATTCTATTATATTTAATACTTATAATTTATGAATTCTATTACATTTAATTTCAAAATATCTTCAACATTCAATAATATATGAGATTGTTATTTTATTCTAATTCAATAATTTTAATTAAAATTGCATTATAAATTGCTTGCAAGTCACATAGTTGCAATACAGAATTGAATAAAATCTTATTTAATACTTTTCGTTCAAATTAATTATTCTGTCAAAATCCATACTTATTACAAAACAATTAAAAAAATTTTGATCTATGGTTCAAATAATTGTTACCATGTAAACACATCAAATTTTGTACGCAAAAATTATACAGCAAGTACAAATTAAATGCAGCTTTCTAAGTCCTTCGACAAGCAATAAAATTCAAAGTAGCCAACAACAGAATAATGTTCGTTTGAGTACCTAATGCAATCCTATCATCATCCATCTATTTCACCATACTTCCGGCTTGTTGCATCCCGCTTCATATTATGCGCACAACGGGTGTTCGCGTAAAAAAACGAGAGTCACTTCGCCGCTAGCGTGAAGGACGCCTGTCTACTTGTGCAATCGAGAGAATAAATTATAGCAATCACAAGAGTCGTAGACAGATGAATTCGCGTCCGCAAATCTGATTTTAAGTGTAAGATTAATCGCAGATTAACCTATATCGTATTTTGATAGAAAATTTTTTTTTCTCCAAGCAAATGAATTTCTTTAACAATGTTAAATACAAATCATAATTTTACGAATCGTATATATAGATCGATTTTACGACATTATTAAAAAAATTGCACAATGTATGCGCACGATACGAAAATTAGTGCGTTACTCCAAAATTAATTAATCTATACTACCTTTTGCGCTATTATGTTATTAGACATATAATAATCATATTTTATTATTAATTATTATAATTTTTCTTATGTATTTGTTATAAGCTATCTCTTATATTCTCTTATAAATTGACTTATCAGTAAGACAAAGTAATTTAAAATATTTGAAATTGACATACAAAAGAATCTCTTTAAAACAAATTTCGTCATTAAATTTGGTATCAGACATGCATTCCGAGTTTATTTACAGAATTATTTAAAGTGTTCGCTGTTAATGTATACGATAACCATATATAATATCATTATCATAATAATAAACAATACTTTCTATCTGTTATGGTATATCATTACAATTGAAGTATACAGTGCATAAAATAGCACACCGCGTAAAATAATGTAAAAACTATAATGCCGAAATAAAGCTCTGAATTTCCATCATTTCCACGCGCTGCGTTTTATCAAACAAATAACAATATATGGTGGACAAAACAGTTCACTAATACTGTTCGTATAAATGGCTTACGTCGCAGCTCGCCTTTTATTCCATTTAGCCACTACTCGACGTAGAAAAGTCGCACTCGAGGTAAGCGCACCTCATGAAGCCGCAAAGCACATAAAAGTTAAAACGTTTCGATCGCACGATAACGCATCTCATGATATCTCAATCTAAAAGCCGGTCGAACTACAATGGTGGCTGTTTCTCAGTCGCCGTTTTATGCGGCTAGAGGAGTTCGATTAAAGTTAGCTCGATAGATTTCACGCCGCCGCGCCGCGCCACCACCGATGGCGACGACTACAGCTCGATAAGGATCTTTGCCCGGGAAAGTGGAAGGCCTCCTCCATATTGGCTCTCGCTCGCCAGTTTATACAGTTTCCGCCGCTCCTCGCATTATCTCCCGCGATCCGATTTGATTGTCTCGTTGGGAGTGCGAGATAACTATACAGACAACGTGTTCCCGATAAAATTCCGCTGCCACCTGACGCCTCGCTAGATTATTTCGTCCATCGGATTCCGAGGCGCGAAAAAAAGAGAAGGCTTTTTAATCGGATTAATCCCCGTTTTCGCAAGAGTTTTTCGAGATTCTGATGTACAAAAATTGCATCTCACTTCTCTACTTAATTATGTTAATGATATAAATAGTTAAGCTTTCAGTGTAATCTGTGTGTTGTGTGATATATGAATATATCTAAACGTATAAACACAACACCATTATAGTAACAAAATTGATTAAAAGTTTACTTTAAATATAATTTAAAGTTCCATAACGTTTAATCATATGCTTTATATTTTGGAAAAATAGATAAAACTGAATGTTCATTTATTGATTCAAGAATTGGAAATTATTAGGTATAAATATTAAAAAATATATAATGATAAATCACAAATTAACGAAAAAATTAATAAGTTTTTACAGACTCCTTTAATTAGAATAATTAATAAAATTATGAAATATGTAATACAGGCAATAGGAGTCGACGCTGGTTATCAATTAGCACAATTTTTCTTAATACTAAAAATGTAAACCTTAACTTTGAACGTTTCCACTCATGGTTTGAGTTTTCATCAGCAATCTTTCACCCTAGCGCAACGATTGGAGTATTGCATGACAAAATGATATCTCCAACGTTTTTCATTTCAAAAAATATATAGCTTCGTGATCGGTGACTAACAAAACGTATTGTGATAAGAATATATATGTCAAGCATTATATTGTGACATCGGGAAAATCTGATACAAATACAGAACAAAAGACGTAATATTGTAACGTCATGCCTTCGAGGAAACATGTCGAAGATAATAGCGATATTTGACATGCATCCAGGAGGAAGAAAAAATATTCAAAGATTAAATCTTTGTCAGTTGAAACAAACGGTTAGTCTCATTTGCGAAAACTAAAAATATTTGAATGCTTTAAAAAAAAGTTTGTGAAAAAATAACTACATTGAGAAAAATATCTAGTTGAAAATGGACAAACCAAAAGATTTTAATTATATCAATTAGAATTAAAGTTATCTCTACTATAATTCCAGTAGATTTATCCAGAAAATTTTGATTCGTCCATTTTCAATCAGAATTCTAATTAATCCAATCAGGGGTATTTTTCCTAATATAAGTATAACACTTGAAAAAAAGTGCAGTTTATCTCCATGTCTTAATACATCGGTAAATGACAACGTTTTGTGAATATTGCAGTTCACTAATCAGAGCAAGAAGCAACTTGATACTAGAAAAAATCGAAATAAGACTATATTACAATCTTAGAATTGAAATCGTACTCGTTCGGTACTATTTTTGGCAACCTGTCTTTCGCCAATCCGATTTATAACAGATACATGTGAATGTGCAGAATCGCTCGAGTAGGTTCCAGCAAGCTTGCTTGCCACGTGCCGACAATAGCTACCCAATTGGCTGCGCGGAACGTAACAAGGTCTGAGCACATTTCCTGAGTTATTTGGTCCCTAATTGAAAGCAAGAACATTTCCAGAGCGAACTTTTATCTTTATTAGAGAAGAAAAGTAACAAGAGAAAAGAAAATTCTCACAGAAGAATATTTTTAAATTTTATTTTCGTTGGAATATCTTACTTTATTCTTCTGCAAATTTGAATAATGCAAACATTTTGTGATAAGTTCATATTTTAAAATGTTACAAAAAAAGAATCTAAAAATATACTTTGGCGATTTTACTCTGCATGTTACAAATGTTACTTTTATAATATGTATGAGAGAGAGACTTTTTTATACATGAACAATCCAGACAGCTCATGCAAATTAATTATAATTTATGATTTTCATATGTCGGGTAAGATTCGATAAATTATTTTTAAGAACATTATGATATGATGATTTTGTAAATCAACTCTAATTCCACAAATATTTTTATGCCGACTATAATTGAATGTATGAGTTTAAAATAACTCCTAGACCGGGGATGACTCTCTCGTCTATTTACTGAGCATTAAGTAGTAAATAATTAATTCACCGGAAAAAGTAAATCTGCTCGTTTGTGGCAGTCGGGCGTTCAATAAAATTGGCCGTGCGATGAGAGCAGGTGGCAGCAGCAACAACTCCCGCCCCCCGGTAATCCTTATTTATAGAAGTCGAGACCGCTCCTTCATCGTAATTCGCGGAGGAGGGTGGTCGTTGGCTCGTACCGAGGGTAGCGCGAGGGCAAAGGGTAAACGCTCGATTGATTTACGGATGCCCATTGGACCATGTGGAATTTTCACATCCGTACGTGGACCCTCCTTGATAGTCTCTTCTAATCGGCCGAGATTAGCACGACCCGAGCGGCGTCGTTTAATCCATATGCTCCGACTTGTACTTCGCAAATGCGACTTCCTGCGCTTCTTCGCATGTGTAAAAATGATATTTTGTATATGTACGTATGTGCTCTACGTTTTATATAAAAATTTAAATTATAGAATCTTTGCTCTTTTGAACTTGAATTCAAAAAGTTATAAAATTCAGACATAAAAAATTCAGAGATATTTCGAAAAATTCTTTGTATTTTTATTTCATGTCAATTTCACATTAATAGAATTTGTTTAATTCTTAATTAATCAAAATGTACTGATTTTGCACCGACAAGTAAACCTATGGAAGTCACTCACCGATTTTAATGAAACTTTGCATATTTGTAGAACTTTGAAAAATATTTGACACGTATTTTTTTTTTATCGGCAAAGGTCCACTTTGAAGGGTAAAAACTACCCCTTAAAGGTAAGGGTAGATTTAACATATAGGTGAAATAAGTTGAAAATTTTAAAAAGTAAAATGGGTTAGGGGGTTTTTGGGTCGCTGAAACTAAATCTTATGTCAAAAGTATAAAATTCAAAAGTTTTCTTCACATGCTACGTGCGATCATGAGTAGACGTGGCGGGTGTACAAGCGTTTTCCCTTTTCACTGACGCATACATACACTGTAGATATGAGCGGTCGATATTTACGTTTTTTCAACAGAGTTGAAAAAACTGTAGATACGGCACGTAGCTGAAATCGTCAACGTAGATTTTACATTTATTTCACCTAATATGTTAAATCTATCCTTACCATTAAGGGGTATAGTTTCCATCCTTCAGAGTGGATATTTGCCGAAAAAAAAATACGTATCAAATATTTTTCAAAGTTGTACAAATATGTAAAGTTTCATTAAAATCGGTGAGTGACACTTCCGTAGGTTTACTTTAAGACAAATTTCTGAAAAATAGACGAGTCATTCCGGTCATCATAATCGGACGTCTGGTTTTCTCGACTACAATTCTGATCAATATATATAACTAGATTCTTCCGATTTTAATTGATCTGTTTTCAGACAGAAATTTTTCTCAGTGTGACAATTTATAGAGAGAAAAGGTTTCTTCAAATTTATATAAAAAAAGAAGTATACGTCATTTAAATACTATAATACACTATTGGAAAGTATTAAAGTCATATAACTGCAGATTAGTACCATTCTTGTAGAAGAAATCATCAAGATATCTATAATGCGCCGTTCCTTTAGAACATCTTGCATTACCACTAAATATTGTTGTATAACTCTCAAACAACAGATTACATCTAGATCATTTCACTTTCGTTTAGCATACCAAGCGCAGTCTCATCATTAGAAGAAGCGAGATGATCCCGGAATGACAGTAGAGAGCAGAAAGGAAAATGCGAGAGAGAGAGAGAGAGAGAGAGAGATACACAAAGAGAGACCGACTGGAGGTACTCCATGGCGCCGCGTCTCTGGGAAAGGAGTGCTATCCGTTCTCGGCGCGGCGCATTCTACGCCCAGACAATAATACCGTTGCGTCACGCTGACCGACCTAGCGGAGAGAGAACGCTGGTATAGGAAATGGGGACGATAAAGAAAACGAACGAAGAAAAAGAAATATAAGATAGAAAGGAAAGGGGTGCAACTTTGCGAAGCACTCTATCTCCAAGGGCAGAGGAAAAAAGGGTACGCTCGCTTCTCGGTGTTCTCACGTAAGTATATATATGGTAACCCAGTTAGAACAGGCGCTCTATCTGCGTAGCTTCAGCAAGAATGTGCGCTCGACCGGAAGCCGAGACTCCCTCTCGTCGGGGAAAGGAACTCCGAAGAGGCGAACGCTCATCTCCGACGAAGGCACGAAGGCAATGTGCCAGCGACGCAGTATCAGGGGCAGTGTCGTTCGTTATATGTATACTGCTCCATTAACCGTTATCCTTAGGATTATTCCCGCAGCGCTACGCTGAAACGCTTTTAATTGGTGTTCTCTCCAAGGTGTCTACGCGTAAACAGCGATAGAAGGTATAAACTGTAAGACACTATGAAAACCGTGCCAGATAAAACGATGTTCAAAAACTTGTTAAGTTCCTAATGCCTAGATACTAAATAGTAATCCTACCTATTAAAATAAAGGCTATACTACTATTAAATAGCTATTAATACTTGAAATTTTGAATATTTGTACGTAACTTGTGCTAAACAAATTTTCTTTGAATCTATTGACAATTATTTGTCAAATTTCGAAATGTATTAATTAAGTAACGTATATAGCATATATATTTAAATAATACACGTTAATTCCTCTCAGTGACTTATATAAGAAATTATAAACTAATGTTCGAAATTAAATTCACGATATCCATTAACGTTATAATTTAAATTCATAAATCCATTAATACGTACCACGATTACAGTTCGCATGATAAAACAATAAACAAATATGTGCACAATAATAATTATAAATTTAATTTACACAAAACCAATCATTCGGAAATCAGACCAAAACTTGTAAATATTAATACTAAATTTTACAAACGGATAATACGCCTTCAACTTATAATGATGTTTATTTTTAAAATGTGTCTCCATTCTCTCTCTCTCTCTCTCTCTCTCTCTCTCTCTCTCTCTCTCGCCGAATCATATTAAGTAACACGAGAAGTAGCGTCGCGCAAAATACTGCTCAGAAAATCCAACCAAAGAAAACCAAACGATAAACTCAAGCATGTGATATCATATCTTACGTATTCTACGGGGTGAATCAACAGCAAATGTTTCCGAATATAGAACGCGTTGTTCACGCGCGATCAAAGTCCGAACAAGCAACTTCATGGGTCTTCCGTCTTATTCGCATAGCAGAACGTTACAGCGACGAAAGCAGGTTGTTCATTGGATGGCATACAGGGCAATGTGCCAGAGCCATATCGGGAAGCGTGATTATTGGTTCAATGCATAACAGATAAACAGAAAAGAAAAGAAAGAGATAGAAAAAGAGAAAACAAGAGAGGAAAAGAGAAAGAGAGAGAGGAGAAAAATAAAAAGTTTTATCATGCACTTTGAAACCTAGTTCTTTAAAAAGTATATATAAAAAGCGAAAATAAAAAAGTTGTAAAGTATCTTCACAAAAAATTTATGTACATATAGATATCATATATATTTTTTATGAAAATTAACAAAAAAATTTTTAATAGGTCGCAAAAATAGTTGCACGTTATTATTTGCTGCAATATGTCAAGTAATCCTTTATTAATATTGAGTAAAAAAAATGACTTTTTAAATATTTTATTATAATTTTCTTTTATTCTTGACTTGTATTTACCATCTAATTAATAGATATGTAAATTTTATTTAATACAGCTAATCAAACGAAGTACAAACAATGACTTCACAATAATCGAAAAATATTATATCTCGAAGAATAAATATAGCATTCTTATTATTTCAGTGCAAAAGAATGTTGTCTGTATCCCTTTCTTTTTCTCTCTTGAGAGGGAGAGTATGCAAATTAAATGACTCTTCTCTCTGTTTCGCACTTTACGAAATTGTAGGCTGCAAAATCGCGGACTTCAGTGTGTCAGGCAACAGATTGGTATTTCAGTGGAATTCCTATTCGGGGTGCTAAATGTCGTGACATTTTCTGAATTTTTTTTCTTCTAACAAATATCTTAACGATGTCTGATATCAAAGACATAATGTCAACTTGCGTCTATTAAATCAATTGATTTTTTTCTCGCATATATTTTATTATATTTTTTGTTAAATTCACAGATCTTACTATTTTTATAATAAATTGTGAATTACGAAAACTACAGTTAAATGTTTAATCCTTCTTCAAGCAATCAGGTTATGAGTATTTTATTTTTACAAATAAAAGAAAAAGTAGGAATAAATCTGTAATTAAAGATTCAACTTGTTGATTTGTCTCAAAATCTTGTCTCATCATAAACACTAATAGGCTAATTAAATCGCTCAGAAAAAGTGGTTTTTATTGCTTTTGTATAAAATAATTACATAAAATAGTTTATCCAAATAACGTAAGACAAAATTAGTTAAAATAAATTGTTGCTTTTATCAATTCAAAATTTTTATAATAATTGTTTAAGAATCGTAAAAATACTAATGTAAAAAAATTAAATATCGATTAAATTACAGATAAAAATAAATTGTTTCTAAAGGAATTATACAGTTATGAAATTAAATCAATGTATTCTATTTTTTATTTTTTTTTTACCGAAAAAGAAGCATATCAACAAGGTATTTCGAGCCAACACATTTTTTCGCGTTTGTAAAGCTTCTCGTCGGCGCATTTATGTGGTCGTTTAGGGAAAGCTGCAGGGGTTCTGGAACGCGTTCGCGAGGATTAAAAACGTTGCTTCTCCTCGATGGCACCCAGCTTGCGGTTCACCGTCGCGACGCGAAGGGCCGCCGATTTCGAGGGCACAGCTTTTTTTCGATAAAAGCCCTGAGCTTAGTCCCAAGCTTAACGGATTTGCATTTGTTTGAGCCGCGCCCGTCGAAGCGTCGGTCGGACGAAAAACTGGACGCCGGGACGGGATTCGCGGGGATCGGAGCGTGAATTTCACTGGCACGTCGGATTATTCGGCGCGATGGCGACGAACGGAAGGAAGAGGCGGTCGATTATTATTTCAAGCAGCCTAATGCGCTGGAAACGTCAGCGTAGAAAAGAAGGGAAACGGGGCAAAGTGTATTTCTTGTTATCATAGGGAAAACTCCCTGAGAATTAAAAAAGAAAAGTAATGATAAACGTTTATAAAAATATGCTTGAGAGAAAAATATGCGCAAGCTAAACTTCATTAAAATACTACAGAAATATAAAGTAAAATATAATCAGAATTAAAAAAAGTATAAAATTTTATATAATAAATAATAAATATAAAAAATAGTTACCGAGGGTGGGGAGAAACAACGGAAAATGATTCGAAAGTTCGAAAGTGGCCTCGAAATCGTGGGCGTTGCGAGACGACGAGATCGGTGTGAGATAAAAGGTAAGATAAACGAGCTGAGATTCGATCGATAGCAAGAGAGAAAACTCGTTTGACGCGAAACTTTGTAACGGATGCTTGTTCCAAGGCTTGCTAAGAGAGAAGCATTTTCATTTGGCAATATGATAAATCTAGGATTTCAGAAAAAATAATACAAGAAAATAAGATCGAAATTAAAAGTCTAATTTCAAATAAAATATAAATATTAAATATAAAAGCATATCGATGTTTGATTTAATAATTAGTAGAATATGTAGAAAAAAATAGACACAAAAAAAGAATAATGAGAACATTATCATTTTAAATTCAATTCATTAGTTTTTCAATTTTCTTTCATTGTTATACATATGAAGTTTATCATCATAATAAAATTTTATCACACAATAATAGTTAAACCACAATTTCGATTACCAAACTATTCTCAATATTATAAAAAATAAAACTTGTATCAATAGTATAGATTTATGTACATATAAAATTATACATACATATATAGATATATATATATGTATGTGTATATATAACTACTGTTTTCGCGATATCCACAATTTTAATTAAACAAATATTATTAAAAATTAATAATTATAATTTGTGTGATTATTTATATAAATATATTAAATGTAGCGTTTATTCAATATATTATAAGTTTGTATTAACATACAAATTTTAATGTATTAACGTTTATATACTATATTATTATTATAATATATGTATAATATTTAATTAACTTAATTTTCTTGCTATACATTGGAAACTTCGACAGAAATTGCTTTTGGTAAATATATATGACTTAATAATGTTACGATTTATATATCCCGCTATTTCAAAATAAATCATTCACTAGTGTATAGACAGATGTCATTTTCGATACCTCAAATAAAGTTTACGATCTGGTCAAACGATTTAAAGCTCAACATAATAAATAATAGTGTGTTACGGAATCGTAATCGTTCTGTAATAATTTGTCAATAATTATATTATATCAATAGATTCAAATATTATAATAAACATTTCAAGAATATTCAAATCAGAGTTATGAAACATCTCAATAAAATTTAACGTTCAAAGTTAACGTTAGAATCGCGCATAAGATACAAAAATAGTCGTAAAATATGTGAACAGTATTAAATATTTCAAACTTTATATTATTATATTATGTGTAGGTATATAATTAAGCGTTGTACACTTAAAATTTTTGTTTAATATATCTCGAGTTAAAAAATAAAATATAATTTATGTAGTCCTTATATGAGGTTGAACGTACAGCAGGATCAATAAATTCTTATATTCTATAAAGATAGATTGCAAGTTTACCGTTATAACCAACCTCTCGCGTACAGGTCTGTTATTAAGTTCTCCATTAAAAATCGAATAAGAACGGAATAGAGACGTTCCATGTCGGTTAACCGGTACTGTTGCTTGCTTCGATTCCGCTAGATATAGAGCATCAAATCCTGTTTCCAGAAGCAAAGCATATCAGTTACACGTGTCCTTTTAGTAAGCACTAGTGAAGCTTATGCAAGTTTAGTAGCAGAACATTTTATTATAGCAGAAAGTATTATATATCAAAAAGTAAAACATCAATTTCTGTTCGTAACATAAAGGCAGTATATTAATCGATTTTTTGCTAAACGGTATCGGAGCATTAAAATAAAAATAAAAAAAAACAACAGACATTAAAACAACATTCAAATATTATTTGACATTTCCGTAGTTTCCAAGTCAATTTGTCAAACTATGAATACTAAACCACTGTAGATAAAAAAAAAAAATAAGTAAATAGACGTAATGGGTATTTTATACGGTACTGTTCCACTCTTTCATATATATTTCGTAAAAATATTTCTCGCAGGAGACGTGTCTTATTAACCTTTGTTCCCTAAAAAACTGCGTTAATTACTTTTCAAAACTCTTGCTACAGCGGGTCAGATGGCGGAAAACTTTTAGGCGGAAAACGAACATAACGAAAGTCGAAATTTCTTACTTCCCACTCTTAACATCTTTCTTACATATATACATTCTACATAGATTACTTTTTTCCTCTTTTCGTTGACTTTTCGTCGCGCACAATCTATATGAATACTTTGGCTGGCTGTCAACTTTTTCGTTCTATTTCTGTCTGTAGTTTCCTACCTCTAATTTCTCTCTTTTTCTTTTTCTCTCCCTATCTCTGTCTCTCTCTACAAGAAATATCTTCTATCTGTATGCTATGGTATCGTTATGCGTTCATCATTACCGTTTCGCGTTTTCTAATTTTTTGCGAATCTAGCGAAATAATTTCATTCTTTTTACCCATATTCTCTGTTCTTTTTATCCATGGCTTTACCAAATTATGCGCACAAATGGTGTACCTTAACAATGAGATTCGCAGGTAACGTTACTAAACTCAGAATTGTAACTGAATACTCGAGAAATGAATGTCCAAGTTGTTAAAAATTTTCCATTTTTTTCTTCTCACTGAAAAATAAGTTTTTTCTAACATTGGAATAAATCATTTACCGTTTTTAATCTTCCTTTAGCTATTCACCGAACTTGAATACGTGAGTTCGCTAAGTCCAAATGACTGTGCAGATGAAACGATAAGTTAACGCGGACGAATATGAGCGGTACGCAAAGCAACGACCGTAAAATAACGAGCCATGCTCGAAGGCGAGTACTCGCACGTTTTAAATGTACGACGCAAATGCAATGCATCGCCGTGGTGATGCACTTGCATAATGTGCACTCTATCGAAGCGCGACGTGTTTCCCGTACCTCGATCGTTCTAGGTTCTTATGCAGAAGCGGCTCGGGGAGAAAATGTTTCTTATTGCAATGCAGTTTAATACGTGCCGGATATAACGCGCCGACGTCAATACGTGCTCGCGTAGATCGACGATTCTACAAAAAGCTTTCGTCAGGTGTTTCCGGGAGTTTAACCCAGTTCGCCGAACTTTTAATCGAATAGTGTTCATTCACCCGTAACTATAATAAAGTTGATGATGATAATCAAATATATTTTCTCGATTTATTTTGTCGCATTTGAGCAAAAAACTTTAAGGGAATAGATTAAAAAAATCAATATTATACTATAATAAAAAGAAAGATAGAATAAAATATGTATTATAGTAGAAAATAATATTGTAGAAGAGTTAAAACTCGGATACATTCTTAAAGAGTGTATTCAGAGACAATATTATAACATATAGACGATATAATAAATAAAAATGTTTTTATAATAAAAAGATAAAAAATTCATGTTATTTCTAATCATCATGACCAACTCTATTATCCATTGTTGTATTTTTCTTTTAATTTCGAATTATTTTACATCTAAGTTTTTAAAATGTTTTATAATAAATTTTCAAACGTTCAGATACGCTATACAAAATACACAAATGTACACGTATGAGGAAGAAAAGTGCTAACATTTTATGATTATTCATAAACGTATGCGAGTTGATTTGATCTTTCGAAACCAGACGTTATTACAAAAAAAAATGCGATATATGCGCACGTCGCTGACTAAATTAGGAATAATTTTCATAGATCAAATCAGTTTATAAATTCAATCAGGTGAACGTCCTCATAATATCTACATGTCAATCGATGTTTCAATCAACTGACAAATTTGTTATGGATATTAATAACTGACATGTTTAAAGCGTTACTTTCAAACGCTATTATATAAGAAGAGGACAATTATATTTATGTAAAACTATTCCTAATTCTCTTCTTTTACAGAATGTCACTAATAAGAAGAGATTTAAAAAAAAATGTAAATTAGAAAAAAAAATTTTTCCTGTCGAAAAATAAACGAGAAAATGTTTATTCTTCTAAAAGAAAAAATTAGATAAAAATACTATATATGAATACAAGAAAATTAAACATTCCAACCTAAATAAACATACATGAAAAAATATCTATAGTATTTAAGTATATGTAGTATTATCCTAAAAAAAAAAAAACAAAAGTTATCTGTGCAAAACAATTTCCTCGAGAAACCGAGCGAGAATCTTGAATTTTACAACATTAATCTTTGAGAATTCCACGATTTTCAGATCCCGGTTATCTCTCGATTCCTTTTTTTCAATCTCCGATACTTGAGAAGTTGTTATCACAGCGGTTTGTATCTGGGCACGATTGCGCGAGGTTTCGTCGTCTAGCAATTACTATTCCACGCCCCAGCAAGTCTAGTATATACACTATCCCGCAATGTTACTTCTAACTGTTTCCAAGCGCGAAAGTGAGGTTGGACTCAAACAGAAAAGGAGAAAAAATAGAAAGGTCAGGAAAGATCATTTCGAAAAACAAAACGAAAATACTGAATTCTTTAATATGCCGAAAAATATCATATTCTACTTTTCTGAGTTCAATTCAATTTTCTCCGATGTTGTTGTCGTAAGAACGATGCTTTCGTCTCCAATAAATTATGAGCGAAAAAGAAACAATATCAGATTTCAATCGGGCTTCAACAGGGGCTTCAATCACAACGATTAGATTCGATAGATCCACTTTAACGTCGATGATATTGGCTTCTCGAAGTGTAGGTATACATATTGTCTTAGGAAGCCTGTATAATGATAGTATTAGCAGTGTTATTTTCTATTAAATTTTTTGTTTTAACAATTATTATTCCTTCACAAAATTGGAATTAATGTCTACATTTTTGACGGTTACTTGACACTAAAAATCAATTTTAATAAAATAAGCTTTAGAAAGCTATATTTAAGACAGTAAGATTAGTCTTTATTTAACAAAAATTAGCTTGGTTAATAGAACAAATATTTTACATAGAAAATTTTTTTAATTTAATCTTGAAAATTCAGAAAAATGACACGTTAGAAAAAGAGCAAATAAAAATTATGATATTCAACAAAAAATAATTTCCTGCTGTTTCATATGAAATTTTCGAAACATTCTATATATAGAATATAACTCAAACGTACAAGTACTTTATTATTACTGATATCCCGGAATAAATCAGTAAAATAGAAGTCTGCACTTCGTATATCCGTGCTATCTATATATATTCATGTTATTGAAAGCATCCGGTTTTAGGGTTGCATTTACAATAACTCCATATTATACATTTCACCGACTGATATTTACTTCAAATTCAAAATAATCGCGTACTATTTTATTTTGATATAACTAACATTTCTAAAGTATAAATATAAGATAAATTATTTTGCAAAATTACTTAAAATCGTAAAACTTAATAAAACAAGTACATCGTATATTTGTAATATCAAATAAATTGAAAAAATAAACTCTTCAGTTGCAAATAGTCAGAAACAAAAATTACCTAATCTTTAAAATCTATCATACTTAAAAATAATGCAAGTTACAGACCATGTCAATATGTTAAATTTTCTTTGTTAAGGAAAAATATATTTTAGTAGACAGCCAGTCGCGCTGTTTTCATTGTCGCAAATAAATGTACAGATTATTTTCATGCGTCTGCAGCACGGAAATCCGAACTCTCTGAAATTTTACCGGTTTCAATCCCTGATGAAAATTCATCCCGAGAGAATTTTATTTCATTGCTGCGAAACAATCTGACGTCTGTCATTTTAGATATTCGCTTTAGTGTGAACAGCGTATATATCTATAGTTACAAGCTTACTGCAAAACAGTTATATTTCTGTTCTGTGCTTCCTCCTAACTAACAAAATTTAGCATAAATTACAAAGTTACGAATGTAAATTATTAAAGTAATATAAATATAATGAAGTATTGTTGATAACTTCTAAGGATTAAAACTAATGTTTTTTTAAAAATTCCTTTATGCTGTTTTCGAAGGCTGCTTTCCTTTTATTTTGGGAGTCACAGTAGACACTTTTGACACAAATCAACATACATCGCTTTCTACGTACAATTTTGTTTAAATTCAATCGATACTTTTCAATTCGGGACGAGAGTCGGAGTGAGTTTCAATACGATATAACGATACTAGAACATATCCGCAATATAATATACATATACATATACATTTGTAATATACATACATAAAAAAAACACTTCGTTTGAGAAATTTTAAGCTAATTGTAAATTTTATAAGATTAGTTGCTAAAAATTTACACATTGTGTACATGACATTCCATTTAACTGTGGCAAACTGTGTTGAGTGTGTTAATTTGGGTTGTTTTGTGTTTCCTAAAAGGAAAACAGCCAAAGTGAAAAGCTCGTGTGCAAATAAATGAAATTCGCATATATTCGATGTCTAACTTATTTGTTGTTCTTCGGCCCTTTCACGCTTGCGTCTTCCATTCTCTATGCCGATCGATTGAACTTCTATCTTCCATAACAATTGAGTACGAGCGATTTTTTTCACGCAGGACCATTCCGTTTTCCGGATAGAGAGGAAAAAAATTCCGCGAAACTGCATCACATTTACACTATCTATGAGTCGTGAGTTTTTTTTTTTACCGTGCAAAACTTTTTAATTGCGAGGCTCACTCCGATGGTCGAGGCGAGAGGAGGCCATCCAATTTGAGCGAATGGGTTTTTCTCGAAAGCTTTCCCTTCCTCGTCCTACCCCCCGGTGTCGACCCTTTTGCCGCGATTCTTTTGTAACGTAAAAATTGAATCCACATAGCTACAGTATATTCACAGACGTGAACATGTGTTCGTGCATGTCGTGCACACATGACAAAATTCGGCGGAGGAGACCAACTGCCCCTTCCCCTTTTTCCTTTCTTTATCCGCTTTTTCTCTTTTTCATTTACGTTTCAGTTTATTTTCTTTCTTTTTGAAATAACTGCAGCTGCCCTTGTCATTGGCAATTTTTGCAAGTGGTAAATACAGCGTTAATAAATCATAATTAATCTATTAAATTTAAAAAATTTAACAGTACTAACAAATGCAAAATGTCCTAAGCGTTTTTTCTTTTTAAAAACACTTTCATGTAAAATAATTATTCCGATATAAATACATATAAATAATAAATAAATATTACGTCTTATATAAATTATATAAAAATATTAAATAAAACACATATTAATAAAAAAAAATATATATAAAATATATATTATATAAAAAATTATTTCACATTACTTATAGGTAAGTGACAAATATTTTTTGTAAATCTAGACTATGGAAAACAAAGGTATAGATATATTTCGAAAAAATATAGCTGTCAAGTTTCAGAATATATGTATATTTCGTTACTGTGATTTTTTTAATATATATTTTTTTTAGAGAAAAAGAGAGAGAGAAAAAAAGAGCGCGCGTAGTTTAATTGTAAGATACACAAATACTAAACATGATCTTCGATCAGTCAGATGGATACACACATCCGGTGAATTTGTACATTTCCGTCTCACCGGAATCTTGCGGTTGTCCGTTCGAATAAGACATAAAGGAAGAGGAACAGGAAGAGGAGGAGGCTCAAGAGTCGACCGGAGTAGAATGACGAAAGAAAAAAAAAAAGAAAATAAAAATGAAAGACGAACGTTGTCCCACGGTAGCTCGTCGTCGGCTAGACCAAACAAACAATCTTTATCTTCTTTATGGTTGCCCGCTTATCTCCGTCCGGCGACTAACTCTCAGCAGGTTCTGTGCCTCTTTCTCGCCTTCCTACGCAAAGAAATCCTTTGTGTTCCGGCATACGTTCTCACGATGGAAGAAAAGAGAGAAAGAGAAAGCGAGACGAAATGCAGAAAATTTGAATAAATCTCGCGCGGCGTCGTGAATATCATTTCGCTAGACTTTGCGGAGTGTTCCGCATCTTTAAGCGGGTACTGAAAACGGTTCTCTAAGGCCCGTTTCTATCAATATATAGTTTGATTTTAATCTCGGTTTAACTAACTCTTCATCTTTTTCCAGTTCCGAGAATTAGAAAAAGATAAAGAGTAAGTTGAACTGAGATTAAAATTAATCTACATTGGTAGAAACGGGCCTAAGTACCGTTCCAGTAAAGTTTTGAGAAAGCCATGCCGGTGCACCCCGCGCAACGAAACCCGGGCAAGTTTCGTTATAACCACCGTTCAGAAACCTTTGGTGTTTTTTATGTGTGTGAGAGAGAGAGAGAGAGAGAGAGAGAGAAATCTTACATTATTCAGCCGATACCGAAGCAAAATGGTTGATATGAAAAACGGATGGCTTCTTTTGTAAATAACTGCGCAAATTTGTAAAAATAAATCAGAGAATTGAGATAAATGTATCCAATGGAATATTTTGCAAAATTTTTTTATATCCTCTTTTTCCTCAGAATAATTCATCCCAATCAGTGTGTTACAATTCTTCTTACTTCTCTTTGTTTACACGTCATCAGATATGTACTATTTTATATAGAAAATTATTGTGGCTTTTGGTTTGGATACGTTGAGAATGTGAAATTTATATAAATCGACATATGTCGAGAAATCGTCGCGACATTTCCTGACAAATTAAGATCGAGCGCTGGCGAAGTACAAATAACGATGAATTGTTCAATTCACTAATATTACTTTCTCGCTAGACAAGAGAGAAATCAATTTGTGAAAATTCTAACGGATACTTTCAGATATAAAAGAATATCAATATTCTTTCTGTGTTCAACAAAGAATTTTTACAATAAATTGACTGAATAAAAATTGTCAAGGCACACATTTTGAATCGTGAATTATTCGCAAAAAAGAATAAGTAATATTTGTGAAACAAATTATGCAATAAAGATTTCTAGTAATAAAGACTCTTTAAAATTGAAGTTATTTCGATAATTTTGAATGTTAGAAAATTCATATATTTTTATTGTTTATTGTCAAATGTGTGGTTTCTCAATTCTATTCTGTATGATACAGGGTATCCGATAATAGATAATCAATTCACATCTCGTGAGCAGGTAGAAATTGAATAAAAAAAGTGCTAGTTTGCAAACTTTCAAATAATTAATGAAATATTAATTAATAAAAGTCTACGAGTAAGTATGTACCCGTGAAAAAACTCAATACGATGCGCGTTTATGGTTTTATGCTAAGAACGCGATAAGATGTTTGGAGATGTGTGCTGAATGGCGTTAACTAGGAGAGGATTCATAACTATACTTGTACCATTCGTAAAGCACATCTCCAACCATCTTATCGCGCTCTTAACAAGTAGGTACCGTGTGTTAGGATATCTCCGCGCGAACACACGATTATTCGCAGATCTTTATTAATTAATATATCATTAATTATTTCAAAGTTCGCAAAATGTAAAGGACTTTGCTATTCAGTTTAACCCTTTCTAGCTGCTCACGAGAGATGATCCGATTATTACTGTACACGAACTTAGTCTTAAATAAATTACTAAAATCAAAATTAAAACTTTCTTGTCAAAAACCATTGGAATATTTAAAATGAAAAAATGTGAATTTTTTGGTCTAAAACGACAGTGCGAATTAAAAATAATAATACACAGAAAATGCAGGAATATAATCCAAAATATTCTATTCTTTTATGTGTCGTGTAAAATTAATTTTATTCCGTGCTCGTTCAAACTAAAGTATTAAATACATACATTAACGGATAATATTTTATATGTATGTATATGTATTATATACTTGGCTTTGTTAAATTAATTTCACTATATTAATAGAGAATATAGATAATTAATCATACCTTTTATCATCCGGTGAAAGTAATTTAACAAAATCAAATAATAAGCATGTCCACCTAATTCAATATTGAGTCCATTTCGCCCTCTTTCGAGGAATGACTTCGCAATATGGCTATATAGGGAGAAACGTTCCTCGTGATCGCTTATTGAGACGAGCATGAATCGTGAAATTCGTCCGAAGTCGCGTGTATCCGTGCGGAATCAATTCGCCAGGGTTTCCGTCGGAAGAATGCACGGAGCGATTTAGGTTTCCTTTTATACGTGGATTTTTTAACCAATTTGGACTAACTTTCTTTCAACAAAAATTGATCGTGATACAATCTCTCCGTTATAAAGACTTTAAAGATTTTCAAGAATAAAGTTTCAAGCAAAGTTTCATGCATATTTCAGCAGCATTATCCAATCAAATTTTCAAAAAGCAAGGCTCAACTTCAAATTCGGAGAATTCATACGCGAGAGCGTTCCGAAATACGTATAGGATTGTCAGGAAAAGCGGTCAGCAAAACCGAGAGCTCATCGGCGTTTTGTATAAGTTTCGGTTAACCGCTGACGAACGATCGGCAGCGATCGATCGTGAGGAGATAGCCTCGGTGGTTGCGGACAGAAACGACGTGATGAACGCAAAAGAGGCGCGTTTTCGTTGCGTTTCTGTCTGTGAGGCGTTGAAAAAGTCGTGGAATGTGATAGCTGTGTAGTCGGCTGCGCGCAATAAAATCGTTTTGCAGCAAGGCGATCAAATACTCTTGGTACGCTAATAAATTATGGAATCCGCCGCACTGGTCGACGATGCGTGCGAAAGGTTTCACCGGTTTCGCAGTCGCATTAGAATTTTAATTGCGGCAATTGAGATCTCGGAAAACCATAAAGACGAATAAAAATTCGGTCGCTTTCCCAGAAAATAATAAACTTCGACTGCGCGCGCGAACTGATCAAATTGGTTCGTGACGCTCCTGACGAATGCTTAACTCGCATTGCTATATTTTCGCCAAATAATCGCGGTTAAATATACGGACTTTATCCACTTTATCACTGCGAATCACAATATACATTTTAATTGCAACATAATGCTGATATTTCGCGATTATGTAAATAAAACAATATCCTGATGCGTGTTTCCGCATTAATGCAAATAATGGTTTAAATGCAATATTACACGTGCAATTTAACAGATCGCGCACGGTGGGTAAATATAACATTTTCAGAGACAGATTCCGGTAAAATTAACAGTTGTCCGTGTCTAAAATTCATTATACGTAACAATAAGTATTCCATACATTTCTCGGTAAAAAAATGAAAAGCATCGACACAGCCTATCGTAAGTGGACGCTGCGAAGAAAGATTGTTCTCGCATGCACAAATGACGCGAGTCCCGTGTGAAAGGAGCATATGGCGTTTTGTATACGAGACTCGCGTCCTTCTGCGTCTTGCCTTCGCTTTAAGCTTTTCGATGCCACCTGTTACGTAAATGCGAACGAGTGAGAAAGAGGGCTGAGCTTCCTGCGAGACGCGGCCGATTGATTCGTGCCGTAATAATCAAGGAGGACGAATCGCGTCCTTCTTGCAACGGGAGGTGGTCTTCCCATCTGATGGCCATTCAGCCGCTCGACAACCACGAATGCACTGCCATGCGCCACGCCGTGTGGTTATAATAATTCCAGCTAGCGATGGCACTGATACCCTCGCGGTGCCGAGCTATCGAGTACCGTACACACGAGGTACCTTCCGCAAGTTATTGTTAGCCGGCAGTAGCCATACTGCGAGATATCAATTCATTTAAACGAGCTATCAATCCACCGCAAACATTGGAGAGAATGAACCAAGTAACGAGAGATTTCAACGAGGCAGTGAATAACAACACGTTTATAGTTGAAAACGCCTCTTGACACAAGATAAATCAATTCGCTGCGTTTTGTTAAATCCAAGTTTCGCGATTAAAATTGATAAATCGTATTCGTACTCTACGTAAGTTCCTTGATAAATTAAAAAGATTTAATAATGTTTTCTTTTTAAGAAAATCTAATTGCGATAGAATTACTATTGAATAATATATTATGTATATCCCAAATCATGATAAATCTTAAAAAAACATTTATCATAAATCTCGAAATGTTTCGCGTTCGAAGCTAAATTTTTACAACGCTGAAAAATATTCTGTTTTTCTTCAGATAACGAGCAAGACGTCAAGTGACATCGTTGAGATTGCGTATATGTCGGAGAAGAAACAGCGGTTAAATTAAGCTGTTCAAAATGACTCACCGTTGATATGCATTTGTGGCTCGGCGAGATGAATTCCAGGCCCCGTTGTCCCTCGCCGCTGAAACATCTCTGTATATTGCTCATGAACTTGCGGCGAATCGCCTTAAGCGAGTACACGCACAAAGCTGAGTGCGGTCGCGGCACGTCACTGTTGGGCCCGTCGCTCTCGGCGAACACAGCGAAGAGCACGTCGTCCTGAGCGGTGATGCCCAGGTCGCCGGCGAGTACCGAACCGGCCTTGCCGACGTAGGCGGCTTGCACCAGATTGTAAATACGCTCGTCACTTGTGCAATTAATCGGTATCTCCGTATACGAATAATAATGCTCGTCGTCCTGGCACACGCGGACCAATTTTGACAGATAGATCGGCGTCTCCGTATTTTTCATTTGCGTAGTAAGGAAATAACTAAACCCACCGCTGCTGAAGCCGTAAATGTAGTTAATAGGATAACGTTCGCGCGACAAAGAGTTCACGTACATTCGCGTACCGGTTGTCACTGCAGCTTCTGCGATGTTCAACATCTTGTCCTTGTCGAGGGAACGCGAGCTCACCGCCGGCACTTCCGAGCGATAGGGTGAATTGCCCGTGAAGGTCACTCCGACGTACATGACCTGAGAGACCGGTGGATTTGGCGGACCAGGTGCGATAAACGCGACCGTCGACGCGGTGGCGTTATTTGCCACCACCGCTTCCTTCACTTCCTGCACCACGTCCGATATGTTGTGCAGATTGCGCACCGTGCACATGCCTTGGAATAAGCTGCCGCAGGAGATGAGCCGCGTAGTGGTGTAATCGATCACCAGGGCCTTGTTTACGTTGTCGACTGGCCGCTTTTGCGCCTCACGGGGGCAGTCTAGCATCGAGCACGCTGTGGAATCGCCCTTAGGTCCGGTGACCTCCTTTACGACCAGCAGCAAGTCCGGTGACAGCTGATAGAGACGATTAACTGCGCCTACGTACACCCGGCCTGTGTTCTTGTCCACTACCAGGTGGTTCATGCGTTCCACTTCTGGATCGTGGAATTTCTGTACTATATCGGCCGGTAACGAGCGCGTTATCGGCAACGATAGCGATAGCATGAGAATCAGCATCAGCGGCAGTGACAGACGACACCAGCATCGTCGACGCGGCCGCGATACCACCAATCGCGCCACCCTCATCGTCCCCGTCGTTGTTGTCGGGAAGACTGACAACATGCCTACTCTACTTCCACACTATGGACTCCGTCGCGCCACCCTTCCTCCCACCACCTCCTCCTCCTCCTCCACCACCTCCTCCTCCTCCTCTTCCGCGCTGTCCGGCGATTGTGGCGGAGGTGGCTTCTTCCTTGAGCCTCTCCCAGGCCTACAACAAAATAAATAAAATATTTGATTATTAACATAACAGATATATGATAAAACGTACTTGAGACGGTAAACAATAAAGAAATATATCATAAGGGGCAATAAACTTTTCAAATTTTTTAAGTTGTATGCATTGCAAAAAACTTCTACACCTGTTATATATATTTCTTATTTATATATGTAGAAGAAAAAATCATTTAAAAAGAATATGTTTCGTATATAGTGCCAAATTCTTTCTCTGTTGATTACGATAAAAATTATATTTAAGATCTATTTATAATTTACAAATACATAAAAATAGTTACATACAATAATTTTGTCTCTCCTGGCATTCAACTTTTCTAATTAATATTGTCTCTGGAAAATAATTATAAATTTCTTTCGCTTTTAATTCATCTTTCTATAGACATTTGTCTGCTATTGTAACTACTATTCGTAGTACCAAGAAACGAGACATTATACGCAAGAGACAGTATTCACCATGCATAATTGTAACGATTATCTTCTCAGACTCAAGGTGAGAGCACCTCTTGCACGCAACGTAATCTACTTTCGATCGAAGGGAAAGGTGCAATTAGTGCAACGACACGGAACAATTATTGCCGAGAACGCACGATAACAATCAAGCATAATAATGCGCAGCGTTGCAAACTGCACTTCCAGAAATTGTATTAAAAATATCTTCAAAAATATTAGGCATAGCCTATTATTATTTGAGACTCAATCAAATAAAAAACAGACAAAAGTTTAATGCTTTTTTATTTCTAATTTGCTTATAATTATGTCAACTTAATGAATGTCTTATTTTATTATCATCTATTTCTTAAAACAGCCATTTTAAAAGTCTGTTGGCACTTCCACAATTTTTGAAAATTCACTTAGGAATGCCAACTTTACAGATCTGTGTTCAAACTGCTGTCCATTAATATTAATATAATGATGTAATTTACTAATTATTATTAACCACATTATTCAGTTTATGAACATCTTTGATAATAATTTAGAAACAATTCAAAATACTGTTTCATTATTAATTAATATTAGAGACACAATCTATCACAGTTTTCATTGAATTTGTAATTTAAATAGGATTATGGTGACGTGGGGAGAGAGGAGAGAGAGTATCTGATAGTTTTCAAAAATTTTGGGGATGGAGTAAGAAAATCAGAAAGTGCATTTTAATTAAACAAGAAAGTTTAATTAAAATGTCAAGCATCAAAGTCAAAAAGATATAATTCATCAAGATATCTAATGATATTAATATCTAATGCATAATAATTGCGGGATAATTTTTCTGAATAAAATATAATAGATACAACCATCTTTCTCTTGCCGGTGATCAATTAGCAATAAATAGCACTGAAGAGATACGTTTTGTTTTTTTACTTTCTGACCTTTTTCTATGTGCTTCTATTGTAAGCTTAAGTTGACACAGTCCCTATTTTTATCAAAACAGCTAAGACTGAAGAATAAAAATCGCGAATAAAGTAACAAATTAGCAACAAAAAAAATCACTAAATCTATATCTGCATTATATCTCGATTATGCTGCAGTAGTTGTCATCAGCTTAATAGACGTTCTTAAATGTTTACCATAAAAGAGAAATAATACCGTATAAAACTAATAATTATAAATGAACCGATTTGGCGAACGTACAAATTAGCGTACCAACATCAAAGGCAAAGACATTTAAATGACGTTTCGTTAATAGAAAGTAAGCATCTCTACGTGATTAGGAATCCTCCTTAGCGATCCTCGGCAGTTCACGTTCTTACAGGATCCGAAGAAGGAAAAATACTTAGTAGGACGAAAATAACGAGATCGTGGCGGCAGTGAAACGAGAGGAATGTACGATTTATCGAGCAAGAGAAAACCAGGTGCTTTTGAAACGTGCCCCCGACGCATCTCGTCGGCCCCCTCTTAAGAAAATGACTTCGTGCAGCCGGCGAGCATCGGAAAAAGCGAAGGATGGTGAACGGGCGAGCGAAGAAAAAAAAAAGAGAGGCGGCGATCATCTCTCTTTCGTCTCTTATCGCAATGCCGAGGGTAACGGTCGATCGGGAACAAAAGTTTTCTTATTTCCTGAAGACCCATTTCCCCCACTTGTTAACGGATTACTCCCCACCAATTTCACTCGATGTCAATCTCGGTTTATAACGTTCTGCTCCTAGAAAGATTAGAAACATCTGCGTGCGAAAATCTCAAACACTTTGCGAGATTTTAAATAATGCTTCAGTATAACAAAAAATATTAACGATCCATTTTCCTTAATACATATTTTTTATATGTATAATTGATACATTCACATAATTTTAATATCAATTACAAATTTTATATGTAAAAGAAAGTAATATAGAAGTAGGTAAAGCAATTTTATACAGAATAACAAAAAAGGAATAAAGTGAACAACGCCAAGTGTCCTATTAATTTTCTATGAAACTGTGAAAGTACAAAATATCGTTTTTATTCGTTAGATAATTGAAAGATATTGGAGAAATGATCGAGTTATCAATTATTTCTATTAGAATCTTGAAACTCTTTTCTCAGAATATCAATACTATAAAAAAGAGACTGTGTAAAATTTATTTACTTATAATTTAAATAGATTATTATTTATTAAAAAGCACTATATATACGACCAGCTGTCGTTTTTTTAGAAGAAAAAAGTTATTTCAAAAAGCAAGAGAAATGTTTTACTTGTTTCTTCACGAACTGTAATTTTGCACAACTTCATGAGGTAAAGAATAACTTGACTACCGAAAGAATAATATTAGTTTCCTACTTCGCGTATTCGGAAAAGCTTGAAAGAAACGATGAATGCTTTCGATTTGTTTATTCAACACGGCGTAGTTGCAGTCCCGTAGGCTATAGCAACTTCGATCCAACAGTGCGCGTCATTAAATGACGAATCGGGGAGTCCAATATCGCATAAAAGCACTTGTTCCACGAAAAGAAAAAGATAAAGTTCGCGCGATTGTATGAGCCATTTGCAGTGAGTAAGCAGTACAAGTAACGACTGCATATACAAAGAAAATAGACCAGGTGACACGTGCACCGATAAGTATTGAATTGACTGCGAGCACGCGATTTCTCAGGAAAGAAACGATGCGAGAATGTGCTCTGAGGAAAAAAGCTGCTTAAGAAGTGTCATAAAAAAATCCTTCGATTAATACTTAAAACAATTTACAGTAGTATTAGAAAATAATAAATATATGCAATATATATATATATATTTATATATACCTATCTGTATGTATATGTGTATATATATATATGAATGTGTATATATATATATAAATTAGGAAAAGAGGAAAGAAAGATCTGAAATAAATTATGGGAAGAGGAGTTAGATAAAACAAACGAAAAAATACTAAAAAATTATGGAAAGATAGGAACAAAGAACCCACACAGAAAAAAAAGAAAAAGGAAGGAGGGTATGAGATATGATAGAAGCAGATGCAATAAGAACAGAATAAGACAAGTATACACAGAGGCAATAAAGTAAGTTTATTAAGATTTGTATATGGCTGTGATAATATAGATAAGATATAGATAAAGCGAAAGAACGGCAGAGAAACAGATATAGAGATAGGGTGTAGTGTTTTAACTTAATTAAGTATTTAAATAGAGCGCGCGATAAAGGTATAGATGAATGGAGTGAAGTAAGATCGTAGTTGTAAACCAAGTCTCCTTCTTGACTTATGTTGAAGAGAAATTCTACTCTGTATTATGTGTGTACATATGTATATGCCTATGTATGTAATATGTATATATTATATGTATATATATGTCGATGTAACATTGCATTTCCAATGTCGATTCGCATGTTAATTATAATTATCGTAGATGATAGACTGCGATAGCCTTCCGTATCTGATGAAGAGAACGCGTGCCTTTCTTCATGAATTCCCATTGTACTGGAGAAGAGCGACACGCACTTTGACGTCAGTAATTAACGATCTTAATTGCTCTCGGTAATTTGCACCGCGATTTCGCCAGAGCGATACACGACGGAGACACCTCTCGTTTCCGACAACGAGTTACGTTAGTCGAGAAAGTCAAACATGCGTGAAACTACGGGGTAATTAGCGTGTAGAAGCTCGAAGCGTTGCCAAACTCAAGTCTGTTGAAATGTTTAAATTTATCGAAGTATCGATATTTTCACTCATTCAGTATTAAAAAGATCATGCATCAACATGATACAATATGTATTAAACAAAAAAAGAACTATAAAAACAAAGGAATAAAATCAAATATAAAAGATTATAAAGATAGCAGGAATATCAAATACACTAAAAATTAAAATATGAAATTTGATAAGAACATTTAGTACTTTAAATATATAATATTTTTTATACAAAAATTTTTAAAAATTAAAAATCATATATAAATAAGTTATTATCGGTCAAAACACCCTTTAAAATTGCATCTCATAAAATTCATAATAAATTGATTCTTCAACTACCAACCTTTCATGCAGAAAGATTTATTTACAATGGCCACCATGTGGAATGTACGTTGAAGATAAGATCGCCTATGCAGCTTAAGAGACAAATTGCCTTTTCAAGAAAAGGCCACGTAATGAATGTGATTGCTCGACAAACGTGCTTTAGAAAAAAGCGTAAGTATTAAAGACATGAAAAAGAATGAACGTCGAAAGGGGAAGATTATAAGATTGGAGAAAAGCCGACACATAGGGGAACGATGCAACGCTCTCCACGATCTTTTAAATCTTTCATTCCCTTAGCTCGAGGTCCTCTTGATTCCTCATTAAGCAAGCGATTGACACGGAAAACATGTCACGGAAACTTCTCGCATAATTGAAAGAAATATATGATGTAGGAGAGAGAGAGAGGGGGGAGAGAGGGAGGGAAATAGAGAGAGTTTAGGCTTTTAAAGCGTTCACGTACATATATAAATAACTGTTCTTTCCGTAATTTTAATGTAAGAAACATAATAAGGATTCTTCTACATTTAAATAGTTCTACATCGATGACAAATGCAATTTAATCGTCATAATCTGAATTGATTTAAATGCAACTAATTCGTTACTATTAAACTGTTATTTACTAATTACAACCAATATATTTTCTTGCTTATTCATTTCGATGATCAAACGTTTCTTTTATTATTTTATTACTTTTTCTATTTTCCTTGTGTAACTTTTTCAGACAATACAATATTAATTTTTTCATTTATTATGTGATGGTTATATCGCCATTACTCCAGCTGAAAATGCACTTAAAAAATATTTAATTTTCATCGGGAGAATATCGCGTTCTCGGAATCGCGAGAAAATACACGCGAATATTGGAGACCTGCTCAGCTGTTCGAGTTAAAAAAAAAAGGATAACACAGAGACAGATACGAGACGGTTAAAGCGACGAACAGAATAGAAAGCGAGTAATAATTGGCGATCTCGGATTTTATTTCAATTACGGTTTAAGTCTGATTATATTTATCATAATAGATAGCTAAAATCCGACACTGCAGTCAGGTGCAATAGTGCACATGCTGAAATACGTCAGAAGAGGCAACCGTTGCACATCATGCAGGAAATTAGGTAGAATAAGCCGAAAGATTATTTTTTTAAATCGGAACCTTCTTGAATGATCGAGAAACAAAATAGTTTTCTCCTAGCATGAAGTCAGGTATTGCGAGAGAATAATAGACACTTCTCTGCGAGCACTGATACAGTACGGTACTTGTAAATCCGCCGAGCTCAAATAAAGATAGAGATTTTTTTATATATAACGGAGTGAAGTTTTTTTTAGTACCGACTATCGCCTGTGACCATATCACTATCCTAATCGCCGCCAAATAACGCTAAAATTATATTAATCGTTATTCTTTTCATTTATTTGATCTTCATATTTAAATATTCATCTTATTAAAACTTTTGCAACTTTTTAACTCCTAAAAGATTTATTCTAGAGTCTAAATAGGTTTTTATATCTATTCTCTCCTTGAATATCTTTCTGATATTTTTATTTACTCTTCTAATCAGAAAGAGAGAGAGAGAGAGAGAGAGAGAGAGAGAGAAATTCTGTTTTCAATAACAGCGATTTATTACTTATCAAACCCAAACAACAAAACCTAACAAACTAAAAGCTCTTAAACATAGCGGCATAGCTATTATGGTCTACGGGGAAATTTTCCGGAGAGAGAACGGCCGTTAGCAAAAACTTACTATAACCAACTCGGATGGGAAAACTTGAATTAATTTGCCACCGCTAAAGTACAGGAAGCGAGGGATGAGAAACTCCGAGCGGCGGAAAATTTGCGCAGTCTACCGAGTCCGAAGCCCCTAATGGATCCTTAACGAGTTGAACAATCGTTAGAGGGTTTAAACAATCGTCCGGTTGGTGACTTTTTAAAAACAGCCGATTCCTTCGGCAAGTCCAGCATATCGAGTTGCTAGCGGCGACAGAGGCGAACTTTCCTCTTCGGCAAACTTAAACCGAAACTAAATGTCCGCAAAGTATATAATCGCAAAGAAGCGTACTCCACGAAGACATCCCAGCTTGTTATCTTCGCCTCGGCCTCGAAAGATTTACAAACTCGCTATTATCTTGGTTGATTTTCCGGTGTTTATGTCGAAAACGCATTATTTCAGTGTTTTCAAGAGAATGTATAAATATTTAATGCTCTAGGTACGCAAAATACACAAGTTTTGTATTTTTAATTAAATTAAAATATCTATCACTATAAAAGTTTCATTCATAATATAATATTATATAAATCTATAATGTATTATATTAAATTTTATCTATAAGATTTTTATTTGCCGTTGATTTTAGACATTTAAATAGATACGTAAATACTTTATAAATATTATATATTTGCTATATTGACATAAAATAATTATTTTCCGTTTTGAATATATTTATAATTAAATCCGACGATAAAATGTTCCATGTCTTTATTATATTTTAATTAATATTATATTATTCACACACGCGTATTATAGGTATATTACAAGCGAGATGCTTACCAATTTATATCACACGAAAATTACTTGTTGACTTGTTGAACGATTTATCATTAGTTTGCTCGTTCCTTCAAAATCACGATTAGCCAAAAAATAAAAGATGAAAGATGAAAAAAACCATACATGGAAAGTTAAATATAAAATTGGTAAGTCACTTAATGTAATAGATTTTCGTAACTTGTTTAAGTTTAGCAATATTAGGGAGTTTTTGCAATACCGTTTATCCAGATACGGTGAACGTTAAGGTCAGGTTATCTTCTTCTTAACAACTAATTAAGAAAAGGATAACATGGCTTTAGCGTTCACCGTATCTGAATTCACGTTATTGCAAAAACTCCCTATTATGTTACTTGCTTAACTCTTATATATCTGTAAGAGTTACTTAACTCTTATAGATATATAAGAGTTAAGTAAGTTATGAAAATTATTGCTAAATAAATAAATAAAAATAAATAAAATAAATATATAGAAATCTAAAAGTGATAATCTAAACTTAACAACTATTATGCGGACATAAATTCTACACAACTATTTCTACGGATATACGTTGCAAAGTTAAGATCGTTCGTTCTGTCAGCTAACGAGGTACGATCCATAAAGTAACAAGGTGATATATCGCCCGGCTCGTGGAAATGATCACATATCAGGTGATCGCTTACAGAGAAAATCAGGTCAGACGTAAAAAAGACGGAAGAGAACGAACGTAGGTCCATCGAAGCTAATGAGAAGTAAGAGGCCACCCGGTAGCACATCAACGATACTGTTTGATTTTTATTGCTCTCATTTAATGAATTCTGTTGCACGGTTGGATTAAGCGGTGTTATGACGCCGCGTCAAATGAGGGACTAACTAAAGATAGTCTCTGAATTTATTCTTCATCGTAGCAGTCATCAATCTTCTCTTACGAAATTACCTAGCTACATGTATTAACTGTATGTTTTCCAAAAACAAAAAACTCACGCAATTGCTTGAGACAATGAAATATTTCAAGTCCTAACTGCAGGAAAATTAAATTTTCAACTATGTCAGTAATTTAACATTACGTAATATATGTATGATACGTAGATAAAATATTTATGATTTAAAAATTTGTCAATAATATATGACTAACAATTAGCATAATATCGAATGCAGTAAATTTTTAATAGCGGATATAAAATCAATATAAAGTAATGAATAATGAATGTAAGCATCGTAATTCCAGTTAAAGTTTCTGCTTAAATAAATTCTATTCAATCCATTACATTAAAAAGATCACAAATGTAATGAATACAAAGAAAATAATTTTATTTAACTATATATATATATATATATATATATTTATATACATGTTATACATATGTATATAATACATTTACAGATATCTTTTGTATGAATCCATTAAAATTCATAGTAAAATCCAATAAAATATCAAATCAGTAAAATGGATTTTTTCATTGACATCTGTTATCCAATAATAGCACAATGCTAGTTAAAATAGACACTAAAAAAAATAGACACACAACGCGGTCTTGGCAAGCTGCCAGTATCACTTACTTAACCCTTAATGCACACAATGTGTCACATTTGTTATTGTCCACTTAAGAACAATACTGCATTATCAAAGTTTCGTATATAAAACTGGCATTTCTATTATACTGTCGTTTTAATAACTGTAGGTATTAGATATTCGAAAATGTTGCCGCCATTGATATACTTATCAATAAAATATCTTTGATGTCACAAACAAAATTACACAATACAATTATATATATAACTATAAAATAATTGAAAAAGATTTAATTTGCTGATTATCCATGTATACTTTTTCTAAATGTTTTTATTATTTATTAATCGTTGTTTATTATTGACAACATTTATAGCTAGTCATCATTTTGGAACATCACAAAAATTAAAACATTTTTAAGGATTAACTAGATAAGGCTTGTTTAGCAAATAAGGAAAGGGTCAGAGAAACATGAATAAACGAGATTGTGCCACAAAGCCAATGAGAAATAGAAGCAAAAGTCCTTCCGATGGCGTCATCCAAGTCGATTTTTATCGGTCCCAACTGGAGGCCTAAGAAGAGAGAGAAATGTATAGGAAGGATGTGTGAGAGACATAAAGAGAAAGACAAGGAGAAAACGGGGATACACTGAGAATCTGCGAACAAGGAGAGAGCGAAAGAGAGAAGAGATATCTCGAAGACTAGTCGTGGTGCTCGGCAAAGACCATTTACTGGTGACAGAGACAAATAGAACCGGGTACGTTCAAGGAGGGTCCGTGCGAGGAAGGGAGACTCTACGTGTGTCGTCTAGTTAGACGAAGCAGAAGGGAGGAAAGGGCAGGATGAGAAACCCCATGCGCAGAATGCACTACGGGAATGAATTCTGTCATGACGTGCCCCTTTATGGCAGGGCTGTGACTCGACCTGCGAGTGCCCTGATGTGCCCTTTTAATAATTTCGTAACAATTAACGAACGAAGCGCCCTTCAGTATCAAACTAACAATAAATAGTAAACGAGAGAGAAGATAAGAGAAAAAATGCATTTTTTACAAAGCAGTATTTATGATAAAAACAGTTGCTTGCTTGCTAAATGTCACTTGTAAATATTTATTATCATTGGATAAGTGTTTTACTAGATTTTGAATATTCTGTGTTTTACTAGATTTTTAATATATTGTATATAAAAAATTAATGAAAAAAATTAGTTCGAGAATTAGATAATTTTAGACAATTCGACACTTTTTACTATATTTAAATCCTTGTTCGTCATAAGAAAACAAAAACAAGTTTTCTGTCAGAGACAAAATAAATCCGTCAAAATAATACGTTTTACGATAAATACTTATAAATATTAATACTAATAATACTGCAGTGAAAGTTTCTTGTAAATTGAAAAAATGCGATTAGATAAGTGAATGAATAATAGAAAATTTACAAAATAATGAGTCGGCGAGCCATAAGTTTGATTCCAACATGGAAACGGAGGTAACTCGTTAATTTGCAACACGAAAGAACTAACGCACGATGCGTATGTGTACATATTTGTATATGTGTGTGGATTAATATCAGGCGCGATTAATAACGGAACGGGTTTATAAACTTCGATTACTACGCGCGCACGTGCTAGTGACCGCTCGTTGCGTATTATACGATCGTGCATATAAACCGCCTATCGCGGGTCAAAGTGGATAACGATGCTCGCTTACTGTCGAAAGTCGCGTACGATCGTTACTCGACCAATGCATGCGCTAGGAATAACACAGAGTGGTTCAAAAGGAATCGTGCAGTTTTACTCGCGCGATTAAATGATTTATTTGATCATACATTTTTCAATATTGATAAAAATAATAGTATTAAATAATACTATTTGCTGTCCTCTTTTTTTCAATATACTTCTTGTTTAATCAATAAAAGTTTGAAAAACAATATATAGTTTATATTTTTCTTTCCGATTAAATCAGTTTTGTTAGAATATATTTATTTCAAAATAATTATAAAAATTATAAGTTATTTTTTATACCATAGTTTAATTCACTAAAATCATATTCTAATGTTCTCAAATTAGAATTGTTATTTATTTTTCGAGTATCAGTTATTTGGGAATTTATCGAAGAATTGATTAGCAAGAGTAAATGGCTTTGGAACACCCTCTACTCCGCTCGAAAGCCCGTAAAGTTCCGTGGAAACGGTTTCGAGCTCTAAATGTAGTTAACGGGCGGCCGAAGCTGTTCTCGGCCCCTGTCGAAACGCCCTGTGCAGTGTGTCCCTAGCGAATTCGGGACCACCTTGCACACACTCCGAATGTAATTGCAGCTCATAATCCGTAGGGCTAACAAGCGCAGTTTCCGAGGCGCAATATTAATATTCGGTAGCCATCAAAACGTTATTTACAGTCGCGCGTCACCAATAACGATACCGTTATGAACGAATGCCAAATTGTAGAATTTGTAGTCCCACTGGAGACTGCATTAGCTGAGATGCACTAGCATATGGCAAAAGGGACAAAGTTTGCTCTCCGAGAGCCAATAGGATGCGACATCTCACAAGATGGGTAAACATTGACATTCGCTCGATCAACGTTTGCTAGTTGCTAGGTTTTTATTGCAAAACTTTATTCGGAAAAATGATAATATTTAATACAATAAATGAGGAAAAATTTCAGTCTTCTCAGAAGACAACAATTTTGCACGATAAAAATAATATAGAATATTTACTGTATACGAAGTTAAATATGTTAGATAAATAAATAAAGGTAAGATTTATAAAACACCACGATTTTATAATTTAACAATAAATATTAGTTGGAATAAAAGTTTGTAGCACTATTTTATATTATATTTACATGTCTTCAAACAAAACTGGCATTTATATCATTCGACAAAGCAAAATTTTAGCTTTAAGAATTTGTTTTTTGAATTGATATAGTGGTTTCTGACAGAATTTTTAACAATTAAAGTTAAAATGCTCTTTTTATTTAATCCGCGGTAAATCAGTAACAAAAGAAGGCCTTAGAAACATTTAAAAAAAATAATTTTATAGGAAAAACTTTAAGTTTCCATGTTAGAAAGTAAATAATTTTTGCAATAATTTTTTTGGACACGTAACAGGTGTACAAAGTTGAAGAAAAATTTCCATTTTGTCCAGCTTGTAGTTTTCTATATAAAAATTATCCAACTCATAGAAACTCGAAAGACATAGTGACTTTTCAAAAGTAAGTTTTAAATTTTAAAACCCTCTTTTTAAATTTAAATTTTCATTTTTAACGAAGCTTAACTTACGAAGTTCAAGAGAGCTACGAACTTTTGTTCCAACTCAATGCATATTTATATAAACAGTTTTTGCAAAATATTGAAATTATGAGCACAACAAAATTAATAAGAAAAATCAATGTTTTTAAAAACTCAGACAACTATCACTTTATCAAGTTGCAGTTCTTATTTTAAAATATATTTCTTATCACTGAAAGTAAGTTCTCTCGAGTGAAAATTATTTTCAAGTTATTTTACTTTATACTTTAACAACTTTTTTATTTACGACGGCGTCAGAATTTCGATTCTTGAATTCAGGTCACATCTTGGTATGTATCACTTAATACAAAACAGAGGCTGCGTTTCAACGAAACCGCGGCCAACTGTTTCCATATTACGAAATGGGGTGAAGACTTTGTTCAGAAATTTGAATAGAAAGCGAGGCTGAATATGAGGGTCAGAACTTACAACTTATAACTCAAAGTTTATAAAAGAAAGAAACAGGAGCACGGATGAATGTTAGAAGGGACGCTTCGCGAAAATATGGTAGTGCCGCTATCGACGGGAGAGGGGATGATATGTCGACGATTGCAGGGGGATCGGGGATGAAATAGAAGAGGGATGTTGCTTGTACAGAGCTGCCTGTTAAATTTCCCGAGCATTATAGCGTACGTCGAAGCCCCCCGAGAGACGTTGGGGTTTTGGAGTTGGTTGTCCGGGAGGATCGACCCAGGGGTATGCTCATCGTCGTTCTGGCCTAAACCGACTTGGAAGCGGGCAGAGAGTAAGAAATGGGGAACGGGGTTTCTCCCCCGTTGCTATACTGCCTATGTCCTATGTGCGATAAATTGTCAAAAGTGCACGTGGAGAAAGGGATGGAAGAGAGAAGAAAGGGAAGAAAGAAAGAGGAAGGATAGAGAAGGAGAGAGGGAGGAAGGGAGGAAGGACAGAGAGAGAGAGAGAGAGAGAGAGAGAGAGAGAGAGCGAATGAATACAAAAAAGTATATTACGTCAAGATAACTAAATTTTGATTAAACTTTTCTTTTTTCTATATACATATATGTATATTTCTTTTATTTAAATGGATCAAAAATATCTTATAATAGTTTATAAGTTCACTGAAAACACATAAACATGTTCATATATTTTCATATATATTTTCAAAAAGCGTAATAGATAATTATTTTAGAATACTTCATAAACTTGGATTTACAACGTATTCAAAATATAAAATATATACACGCATAATCACATATATATCTGCTTAATATAGAAAAAACAATGTGATAATATAATAAAAATATACTTTTAATCGATTAGAAAAATCAATATTTAGAGACTAGTATATATTAAACGTCATCAAATATTTATTGAGACATGTATCGCTTACAACAAATTTATGAAAACCGGTCATTTAATATAACTGACACTTCAAGTTTCGGGAAACTTCCATCATATTGCATTGTGTTGTCCAAACTCTCATAACAAATTGTCATTGAAATAAATACAAAAATAAACAGTTAAAGATAATAACTGACAATTATGATATCAAGTAAAATAGTTAACGATTTCCGTAACGTATAGATACAGCTTTATCAACAAAACTTTTAGTTTCATAAAGTAAATTCATAAAATGTGTCAGATTTTGATATTAGTCCGATGGACGTTGATTGTATTTTCTTTACATTTCGGAGTATTTTAACAGTTACATTTAATAATTTATACATGATTAGAATTTACTTTCATTTTTATTTCTCCATCTCTCTTCCTCTCCATTTCTCTTCACTTTTATTATTTCTATTTTCTTAATTTACTATATTGCAATACAAACTGTACGATGATAGTGTAACAGGCAATCGTTCATTATCGTGTGCAGTAATAGATCGAAGAACGAAAGGCAATGTCTGGATGACATTCGTCACAGTGCAGCAGTCACCGACGATGCGTCAGAACGTGATGAATCGGCGTAACCGAAATAATGCAACGAGATGCGCGGTCATGTTGGACGACCATATGGACGTGCATTTGCGAGCTGTCACGTCAAGAGAAGGGCTCGACGAAACCGCCACGAGACACCTCCGTTACACAGTATTCTGTGACATCGTGTCACAACTTCATGATCTGATTTCTGATTGCGAGTCAAAAATCTTATACGAATATAGTTAGTAATAGAATAAAACAAGATTTTAACGCTTATAAAAACAAAACAAATTCGTAAATATAATAAATAAAATAATCTTTTAAAATCAGAATTATTTTTTTAACTAAAAAAAAACTTTATTCGCGAATTATTTTTATATATTTTTAATTATTCGCGATTGAATCAAAGTTTACAAGTAAAACATTTTCTTCTCACAATAAAATATTTAATTTCAATCGAAGCTCTGCAGTATATGTACCATTTGAAATAAATATTTGAGAATTCGTGAAGATTATATAATCCATAGTTATATACTTGGAATTAGAGTATCTCAGAACATAACACTTTTAACTCAGGATCACTTCAGAAATCGGATTTCGAGGTTACAACATAAGGTCGTATAATACCGTGTATTATATTATATAATACGACGTCGAGATACCGCTATCAGACACACCTGTCACACACCGACGTAAGGTTCTCGACGACTTTCCGTTTCGCCGCGAGAATTCGTGTGTATAGCCTAGCTCTTCCCATTGTAACGAAATAGCAGGAGTCTGCGTTACCACTGTAACGCTATAACCACAAATCATTCGCGTTTTTAGACGTTTTATCAAATAGAGTTTTCCTTCCAAATATACTGTCTCGTGTAAATTGCTTTTAGATATCATCAAAATAAACTAAAACGATAATTCTTTTCCTATGAATTTATTGCAAATTCATCTTCTTTCGAAATCTTGAAATTTAAATGTAAATTTACATTTAACGTTTATAATTTTTATCTGAAAATAGCGCAGATTTAATATGAAAAATTTTGTTTTCTCAAATATTAAATTATATTATCTATAATATTGTCAGATACAAATTTTCATATATTTCAATAAGATCATAATAATTTCCAATGAATCATTTTTAATACACATATATATTATAAACTCATTTTATGTAATAAACTGTATGAGTTTCAAAAGAACATAATCTGTGTAGATTGTTAACGAAATGATTATTTGCAAGTGATTATGATTTAGTGATACTTATATTATACATGATTGCTATACCAAGGCATCAAGTATCATCAGTTGCATCGATAGTATAACAACAAACGCACAGCTGCACATTACTCACTGCGTGATAAACGTTTATTATAATGATTTGATTGCAATCTATAGAGAATGAATTTTTTAAATAAAATTAGTTCAACATTACACATCGATTTCTGTAATTAATCACTATGATAATCACGTTCGTGATTACAACTAAATTTTCATCACGCAATTATAATAATGCCAAAAAAATCACGTCTTTATGCTATGATAAAAAAAACTCTGCATGACGTTCATGGTGTTCTTAATTTTCCGGAAAAATAAAATCAAGAAAAAATCTGTTATCTTTTGTCTCTTTCCAAAAAATTTTTTAAACAGCTTTTCTGAGACTGATAATAATCTCAGATTACATATCAGTAATTAACATATTTTTACTGTTGCTCACTATAGGTATAAGTTCTGTCTATTATTTTGTAGGTACAAGTTCTGTCTATTATATTTACAAAAGAATATTTATAATAAATGATTACAAAAACAGATTTTATTGTAGAATTACATAGAGGAAAGTCGTCGATATTGACATAGGTCTCCTAAAGTGACACCCCCTTATTTTTCGGAAACTAACTATTGCATTTTATTAATAGTAATAAAATCATGATCTGTTTAGCTAATTAAAGAAGTACAAACTCATAATTCGTAGGTTTGTGTCTTGTTTCTATATCAAATCAGCTAAAAACGAATTCTACAAATGCGAAAATAAAATTCTTACGATTTTCTTTTGCAAATTGTGAGGTTTAAATAATAGTGACTATATCATTGATAATATTACGTAATTTTAAATACTTGTAGTTTCCGAAGTTTTATTTATATTACTTTTTCTCTTAGTCTTTTCATAATACGATTTTTAATTTAAAATTGGGGTGCAGCGTAAACCATCACACCTGTCCATAAAACAGACCATGAGCTAACTTAATCTTTATAATGTTGCTTTATAGTGTCAAATAAGTCTATTGGAGCTGAAGGCAATCGTGCATATATGGAACAACTCTAGAAAAACTATCGCGTTACATATTTGCATCTTGCAGAACAGCATAAAGTAAATATGCATATAATTCAATAAAAATGTTTTATAACGAAGTAAAATGATTCTGAAAAATCTTATATACTTTCACTTATAGGTACTTTATACAGATAATTCCTGTAAAAGAAAAAGAATAGGAATACGTAGCATTACTGCCTACTGTGTCAGTTTTGGAGCCCATTTTGTCAGAGCCTCATTTTTGCTTACCTTACAAAAAAATTAATTATCGAAAAATTGTAAATAGTATTACAAAAACTGCTTATACTATCTGAAGACATCTGCTTATACTATAGAAGACAGTTTTCAGTTTGTAATTACGTTTTTAAAGTTTTATTTTTACCTTTTATTTAAGAAATATTGTCTAAAAACAAAGTGATATGTCGGTATCGGTGACTTTCCTCTACTTGATTGTGATAACTGTAAGATGGATATATCTTTACAGCCATAACCATTAAAATATGCCAATTTATGGTTATCACACACAATCGTACTATAATTCTTCTAACCAAAAAATATATTGATGGGCGACTTTTGGTCGTGGCAACTGTAGCCGTTTTTTCCGTGTATGAAAGAAATTTTAAAAGTCTTAAAATCATTATACACCGACATAAAGGATAATAACGCTGAAATCGTTAAAAGGAAAAAAGTCGGAAAAATACGACAATGAAAAAACCTCCCACAAAAAAAATTTTTTCCACAAAGTTTCCGAAAAGTTTCCTGGAGCTAAAATAAGAACACTCTAGAGAGTCTAGACGCTCATGATATTTATCATAAACTTGTATATAGATTACACACAGTATCTTAAAACTTAATGACAGAACGTGTAACGGATTTCAAATTTTTCCTTAAAAAAGAAAGATATATAATAATATATTACATCCTTTATAAACAAAAATATCTTATCCAATAGCGTTGTTTTTTCAAAGTGTCAAACTTAAAAATTATTGATGCCAAATTTTAATTAAGAGAGAAAATATTTTAAATTGATCGAAGGATGTCTATTGATTGAAACTTCAAACTTTGTGTGAGAGTTCTACGATACTTTGTATTAACCGCAACCACATGCAGAAAGGAAAGGGGAAGAAATTGCTGATGCTGCAAACACCGAACACTTTTGCGAAAATCCCACGTTTAATACACTTTGGACGACTTTTAAATCACCTGGCGGAGCCTGTCGCATAAAGCTCTTGGGCCTCGCCCCGAGCTTGCAAGGCAACTTAAGGCTTTTCCAACCCGCCTCTAATCCAGTTTTGATTATAAATCACTTAAAGCCGCCGTCCCGAGACGGCGAAACGAAGTTTCCGAAGGCTGTGCCACGCCGCGTCCACATTTACCGACTTGTCCGACCGGCCCGTAATTGAAGGATTTATCTAGAAAAGCGTTGCGTAGAAAGAAGTCGAGGATGTAGGTGGAAGGGCATAAGAGGAACAACTTTTTTCCAAACTGTCCAAGAAGTCTTGTTTTAAGCACTGTTACGATATCGATTATTTCGAAGCTATCTAGTGATAAATGTTTCCGTCCATTTCGAAAGTGGCATAAATCGAACTTTGAAGCGCAACCAATTTTACGCAAGATGCGATTACAAATTAACGTGGCATGACGGTGTTAATAGGATTATCTAAAATTGATTTACGTCCCTTCAGCATAAGCAGCAACTCGAGACTTAAGCAAATCACTGAGCCTTGCTGAAACATTGTTCGTACGTGTTTATATTTAGATCTGCGTGTCACGCGTCACAATAAAACGCCCGTAATTCATCGTCCGGGAAAAGAGACGAAACGAGATTTCTAGGTTGCTATAATAATAATTTATGACGTTCTAAATGCCATTAAGAGTGACATGGATATATTTACCGACTATCTAAATATCTATTTAAAAAATATATTACGATATACAAGGAAAATTTCTTAAAACCTTTAGAAATATAGTATATCATATTTTAAACTTCGAAAAAAAATATTAACATTATATAACATACATGCGAAATTTTAACATATGTGAATAAATTATATTATTGAATTTTTGTGGTTAAATTATTATTATTATTTTTTATAAAGAAGGCTGACAAAAATATTATGAAATAGATGCTAAATTTAAAAGTGTTTATTAACCCGACCGAGTTACACGCGGATTTCCTAAACAAAGAAAAAGGGAAGCGTCCTCGTGAGAAAAGGCTATGCAAGACCTCGTTAAATTAATTTTCATTGAAAGGGTTAACGAAGCGGCCGGCCTGTCTATGCGATTAAGCCCATCGAGATGCACTTTATTGATTATATTTCCGTCATGCCTTTCGCACAGATGCTACCCGAGTTGGTTTGCATTAAATACGACTATAGGTAATAGTGCGTCTTTTGTTCGGCCATTCGATAACGAATGGACTTATTTGTCCCATAGTTCTATTTCTAAAAATCTAAAACATTAAATATAATTTATTTATGTGTGTGCAAGTATATTTCTATATAGGTAGACATTGGAAATATAAAATAACGTACAACATCTTTTATATAACTATACATACAATTCTTATTATCATGATTATTATTACTTTTTTAATATTATTTCTACATTTATTATTATCTTATTAAATATATTTCGATAATTTCTACAAATAATTTGTTCCATCACAAGTGTTTGTAAAAATAACTTCTTTGATTTATTTATCCATATTACTTAATTTATTATTTTTATCTTATCTTACAGATTTATAAAAATAATGCTATATATATCAGATGGAGAAATTCTTCCTACAATTCAAAATAACTGTTTTTATTTTTGTGTTTGTATTGCATTCCTAGTCCATGTGACACATATCCGATGTACCAAATGACATTGAGTTTTTTCCAAAAGTAGTATTGTAAGATCAACTGCTGAATTATAATGTCGGGTGAATTATAGCGAATCACCTTACCAAGTAAGAGCCAATCTACACTTATCGTATTATCACATCGCGCCAAGGTTCTTCGTCCTAAATACGTCGTAGCAACATCAAATTGCAGTAAGTACGCATTACGTCAGTTTAGCAGGTGATTCATTGCGGATAACGTCGCGCCGAGATAATTGAGATCGTTATGCGCAAACAAAGTCGTGCGGTACTGTCGAGCGCGTAACAAGATGTCATATCGATTCCTAGAATCTATTACACACTGAAAAAAATTTCAGATTGAAAATGAAGAAGATTCCGATCATATCATCAGAGAATTCTGATTATCTCGACTAGAATTATAATTAATAAATTCAACCGGTAAATTCTGATTTGTCTATTTTCAACCAAAATTCCAATTAATGCAACCAGACTCGTATTCCATTGCATGAGTCTGAGTTTTTGAGAAAAAAATAAAACGTCTCATTATCGGACTTTATCGAAAGTCTTGAAACAGGCAATGTCGATATCAAGAATTATTTAAAGTCTAATAAACGATTAATTTACGTTATAATAGTAATTAACTTTTATCTCTTAAATTTTTCTCTGTTAGAAACGCAAAGAAACAAATGCACTATATGGTTAATCTAGCCTCGAGATATCTTTTCCAAGCAGACCTATTAGCATACGTAACATGTCATAGACGTAACTCCGACCGCGAGGAACTGTAGCATCAGAAGAAACGGTTAAACGAGAGAAAGAAGCGCTCTAACACGGATATAAAAATACCTCGAGTTTCCAGGGGAGGAACGAGTTAAAGTTCCCCTCCCCCTTTTCTCGCCATCTAATTTCCCCATTCCGTGCAGAGGAACTGTGCGAAAGCAGAAACGCGAGCTTCGCCAAAGACACCGAGCACACACATATTTACAAACGCGACTCGCGACTCTTATCCAGTAATCTCTTCTCCAAAGAGAACGCGCGGCGATGCTATCTCTCGACGAAATTGTCTGCTACAAAACTTCGTCCCAGCGACACGGCGGCGGTCCGTATCGTTGCCTGCAGTGTCATTTTGCTTACGAGTAAGAACCGTTTCCGAGAGGGCAAAGGCGCGATATCCACACGATAACTCGTGAATACGGTGGCGGTGGCGGATTTTTCTCGGGCGAGGCTGGTGGCGAAGAGACGACGACCGAAGGGTAGGGTAAGCCGCAAGCCGGCCAATGTAATTTCATCCACTTTTTATTGGCGCGAAAAACGGACTTTAAGGCCTTAAGCCACTTAGATTTAATAGCGCGACCGCGTTATACGGTCGGCCGTACGTTCCGGCTAGGTCGGCGAGAAAAGAGAGAAGTAAAGGAAAGATAAAAGCGGAGTAGAGTGGGACAAAGATGGAGAAGGAAACGCTTATTGGAAGATAAAAAAGATATTATAATATTACATGTTGATTAAAAGCCAAACAGAAATAAGATAATATTATATCTTAATAAGGGTCGAAACTTCAAACAAGGTCACAAAAAGTACAGCTTAATTAAATTTTAATAGACAGTAACGCACATAAACAAAAAGTTCAATCTTTCCTCAAAAAAAAAAAAATCGATTATACCCGCTAAATGTGCGTATCATTCTATATTATATATGAGTATACTGATGTAAATATACTATATATAATAATAATAATAATATATATACTGATCAGTAATTTCATAATTTAACAAAAGTATATATAAATCAAAGATAGAAGAAAAACATGTATAAACGTATAAATTAAAATTTTTACATGAATGAATCAACATAATTATTAATTTTTAATAATAAAAGTAAAAAATGCTTATTGTGATTGAAACACATTCATAATGTTCCGAATAATAACGCGTCTACAAACACTTGTAGTTCGCATATAAGTAAATGATAATAATAACAACAGAAAGAGAAAGAGGGGGCGGGGAAGACATCAATTGAGAATTGTACACGCGAGATACAGAGCGGATTAAATCGTGTAATCCATTACATGCGCCGGTAAAAAGAGCATGAGCGCAGAGAATAGGCTCGCGCGTACATGAAATGGAACGGAGTGGAGCTCTCGCACCGCGCGCGAATCGCATCGCTCTGCTTTTGTATTAACCCAGTTCAATTCGCCGGGCTCTTTATTGATTCCGGTGCCGGCAAGGCGGTGTGAACGAAATCTCGTTCTTAACAAGTTCAACGGTTCTGAGCCGTTGGTGAACGTGCACTTTGTTACCGGTGTGTAACGGATCGATTATTGGGAACGTCGAACGACCTCGCTGAGTACATCTCGCTCTGAGGTTAAATCGCCAAATCGACGGTTTTTCAGCCAATTCAAAATTGGTTACAAAGCAAATATAAATCATATGACATTTCAAAGATCACAATGAATTTTGCATAAACTTATTATTAATTACACACACAAAATAAATAAGAAAAATTTTTAAGACTTCAAATTGTTAAAAAATATATCGTATTCTTCCATAAGTAGATTTTGAGACTGAAGTAACTGTATTTCTTAATTATCTTGAATGATTTTTATGCAAAAAAAATTAAATTATAACTTTAAATATCTTGTTAATATACGTTTAGAAAACTAGAATATTAGGTTAGCAAGATTATATATATATATAAATAATATATATAGCACTTAATTAGTTCAATATCAGACTTACATATGATACATGTAATATTATCAGATCAAGAGAAATAAATCGAGAATTTTTAATCAAATTCGATCTTATGTAAAAACGTAGTCATGTCCACTCATGATCTTTAGGTCTGTTTTTTTTTAGCTGAACTTTCTGCACGGTTCATTTTTTGTCTTTTTCTCCACGTTGAAGAGAAAGAGAGAGACGAACCGTGCAAGAACTTTAGCTAAAAAAAAAAACAAATCTATGTTTGTGCGTGCGTACGCGTGTATGTGTGTGTGTCGCCTAGTCAAGTCTTAAAAAATTACGTAGAACTATTTTAGAAATATTTTAAGAATTACGTGTGTGGGGGAATGTATGCTCCATGCTATTCTAGAATTTTATCAGTAGTTCTGACCTTATCTTTTCGTTCCATCTTTATCTACATGTCTACATTATGCGCGCGGCGCTTGTGATCTCCGTCCATAATAATTCACGCCGATTAACAAGTTGAACGTCACGAATTGAACATCACGTCAAAAAGTAGTGTTCGAGTTTGAAATTTTAAAAATATTCTTCTCGACGCAAAAAAATAATTCTTACGACAAGACAACAATTTTAGTCACACGATTATCTCGGTCATCATTTCAAGATTTCTTGAAAATAGCATCTGATTATCTCAATCTTGATCTGTGAACGAGATTTCCGGTATGCAAGGGAACTGTGAAGATGAGAAAAGAGAAAGTACGATATACGAGGGTGAGGCATACAAAAAGTATGCAAGAATGACGAATACCTTTGTTAACATCATCGATTGTCGTCCGCACTATTCTCTCCAATTAATTAATTACCATATTCGATCGCCGCGGTTCGTATTAGTCAGTCTTTAAAAAGATACAAAACACACGCCTCATCATAATTCAACCGTGAAAATTTAAAAAATGCGCAAAGCATAAACGCGATATCACATTATTATTCCATATATGACGCATAACAGTTATCGTGTGAAAAGAATGTAATACATAAAAAATTTTAACGGAAAAAGTCGACCAATTAAATAAAAGAACATATACACTTGCTCAAATTATCTCGTTATATGACTTCTTTTAAAACTATTTTAAAAGCTTTCATGTATACTCTACAAATGCTTATTATATATTTGAAATTGAATAATAGATAATAACAATGACATAATAATTTATAATAATATTTCATTAGAATGTTATCATCTATACTGTAAAAAATGTTCTGATTAAACCAACAAAAGAGTCCAACAAGAATGGTATTTTAAAGTACCTAAATAAAATTTCCGGGTTATATAATAATCATAAATTCTATTCGGTCTGACTAAAATACTATTCTTGTTGGGTCCTTTTGTTCAGGATTAGCTGGAAAGATCTAGTAGGTGAAAAAAACCATGGTAAATTCCGGACTTTACTGTCTCGGACTTTATCCAACAGGATAAACTGGCGAAAACTATAAAAGTAACTAATATGTAATACTGAAATATATTTACATACTAAAAAGATATTTTTGCTTTAATTAATAAATTATAATAATCACAATAGTTTAAAAAAAGATAAATCAATAGTAACAAAACAACTTATAACAAAATATTTTTTAATTCAAGTTAATAGACATACAAAGAAAATACATTTTTAAAACAAAAACTTTGAAGATAATATATTATATATATATATATATATATATATATATATATAAATGTTATTAAATTTTATATTAATTTTTAGTTTCACATAGAAAACATAGAGAAAAACATAATACTAACAGAATTAAATGTTTTTACCAATATGATCTAGTTTGCATTTATCATTTAATACCAATATTTTGTGACAAAAAACTAACTTATTTGTTACGTCGATTCCTAATCTATTATAGATATTGTTCTCTGGATAAATTGAAAAACAATTAACGTTAAACTGGATAATGAGATATCTATCAAAATACTGAATTAAAATATCAGTGACAAAATTTTCGGATTTGAATTTATTTTATTACTTTTAATTCAAAAGTTTTGCCGTTGTTTCTAAAAATACCGGTTTTTACTGGCACGGACTTTATCCGAAAAATGTAGAATCTGTCAATCCTTCTTTTGTTGCTTTTCGGAACATTTTCTTCAATACTGTCTTTGAGATTATCCGAAAGATATGCAGACTGTAAATAGTCTCATTTATCAGTTGTAAGCTTTTTGCTTTTTCCTTTTTTGTCCGAACACCCTAGGTATGCGTTTTTCGCATGTGCATTCGAGTCACCGCATTATTCTCGGCAAAGTACTGTCACGCATTCCTGCAGCGTTTCGTAACGTGCAGTTTTCTTAGCGATAACTGTTTTGCTTGGCGAAAGAAATCGTCGTAACGCGTAACACGTCTCGGTGTAATTGTTTCGCGCATATGACAGAACGCTCGTTTCTCGTTTTATGAGCTGAAAATGATTAAATTCTCATGCATTGATTTTCTTTCACATAAATAAGTGGCTAATACAGCAAGCACACGCGTGAGAAGAAAGAACGCTGCCTCTGACAAGATTCGCAAGGTAAACCAAGGTAGACCATCTTTCGTGCGTATCCGTTTTATGGAATCTTTTTGACGACGACGATGATCGATCCGTTCGATAAGCAACGCGAATCACTCGTTTTCCCAGGAGACTCCGAGTAATCATGCAACGGCACTCAACACCGCTAATCGATAGGTATTATTTCCTGAATCGCTCGGAAAATCGCTTGGCAATTTGCATTCGATTTATATTCTGAGAACAAGACAGATTATAATGCTTCGCGACGGAGATTAAGTCCTCGGATCTTCTTGACTCAAGAATAACTCGAAGGCCTTGGGGGATGGAATGGCAATGAAGCGATAGTTCAACTTCCTGACTGAACTTCGGTAAAACGCTATACTCGAAGCTTAATTCATTTTAAACGGTGTAAGTTCGAATAGGATAATTGAAACCATTGGATATGAATGAATTATATATAACTGATTTTTTAATATGTATTTGATTATCATTACGATATCATAAAAAGATATTTATTTATTTAATTATTTAAAAATTATTTAATGGTAATAAAATTATACACTAAAATAACAGCTAATAATATAATTATTTACAATTCACTCTGCCGTCCCATTTATCGCAATAAATTCAATCTATTCAAGCTATTAAATCCTAAATCACATTCTAAGATTTAATTCAATTTAATTATATATCCGTGTTTTAACGTTCGATCGTATACGTTTTTTTTTTGTAATCTTGTTAGTAATACTTTATAATTCTTTTAAGCTATCTTAAAAGTTTCATTCTGCATCTGTTCAAAATGGTTTCAAATCAATGGTTAAATTTTCGAAATGTTTATCCATTAACATCAAATATAATTATTTGCCAAACACTTGTAATTTGCATTCGATTGATATTCAAGATTAACAAACACGACACTTCAGTCGAGGTATCAAACCTGCGATTTTTCGCTTCAAGTTCTCACGAATTAAGCTTAAGATAGTTCAAGAGTCTCAAAACGAATTACAAAGTAAAAGGGATACAGCTGCATGATATTTTGTTTCGCAAAGTGTTTTCAAGCTTATAATATTCAAGGGTATTAGGTTTCTCAAGTAGAAATAGCATAATCGAGTAATGATGCCATGCTACAACCAACAATAAGGGATTGTTATTATGCTGCATGAAGCTAAACATTTGTTGCGATTTACATTCCATTGATGATGCCAGAATAACAAACATTACTGCTATTCAGGACGGATATTAAGTACAGATTCTCGCCAAATACATACACCGAAGGTCTTGGACAGGATTGCAATATATAAAGAGTCAAGAGACTCCACTTGCTACATGAACTCTGATATTTGTCTCGCAAAGCACTTTCGAACATATAATTTCTCGGAATCCGGTATTTCCAAAGTAAAATAATGGCTCGCAGAATCGAGTTAACGGTTTTCCGTGGCTAAGTGATTGGTATTATTTCTTACATGAGGCCAAGAAGTCTGTGATTTGCATTCGATTTGTGAAAGTCTGGGAAAATTTGTTCACTGCGGTAATCTCAACGGATTCTACTGCGGAAATTAAATCTGCAAATCCCTCTAAATCCGTATATGTATCTTTTCTTTAATTTTGACGATACGAAAAAGAAAATGAATAAATCCAACAAATGTTTCTCTCTTCATTAAAATTATATCTAGACTAGAAGCTTTTTCATCAAAAATACGTGCATTATGCGTAATTTACAAAAAACTTATACGATGATTTGTTTAGGCTTTGGTAAAAATTACTGTGAAAAGAGACACAGAAACATCAATTCAAAATGTTAGACGTTTCCATGATTACCATCTCAATAAGGAAGAGAATCCATCCGTAGCCAATCAACGACAAAACACCACTTTTGTATTCTAGAAAGCAGGACGCCAGAGATCTCGTATTCAAGTATTGTACGATAAAAGAAAGCAAATAATAATCTCGCAAATAGTTATAGCTTCGACTAACAGAAATACCTAACAAAGGAAAAGAAAATAAATTAAAGCTCCAAGATACAGATAATCTTTTCAATAATACGACTTTTCTTTTCAGCTTTTCGTTGATTGGTTTTCCCGATGCTGGAAACTGGCAAGAAACAATATTGACGTGAGCATAAGAAGCTCGTGGTTTGCTTGCGCAACAAAAAAATTTGACGTGCGAATAGCTGTGCAAGAAGACCGAGAGAAATTGAAAATTGCATCAGCCGACAGTAGTTTTACGATAATGTCCCCTATATTATCGGTAACTGCGGATAATTCAGACAAATTCGCACTGATATAGACACTGAAAAAACACCTACTTTGTATGAAAATACCTGGCCCATTTTATGGTTATTTAATTCCATTTAGATATCTATTATTGTAAACAAGAATATTGGATGTGCTTAAATTCGTCCAAAATACAAGAATATCCTTATTATTATTAACTATAAATTAGAAAATCAGATAATCATTTCTGTATCTAAATTAAATTAACATTTATATTTGAAACTAGACGTTTTATTTGAATTTATTTTAATTTTTATTTGACTCTTACTTTGTCCTTTATCATTGTTAATTTATTTTCATAAGAAGAGTCCTTCTATCTATCAAATATCTAAATTAATACTTTGCATAATAATAATAAAAAATATTGACTTTGATAAGATATATATATGTGTAATACAAAAAAATAGATATATAAAACACGTTATAGTTATAATGAACGGATTACGATAGGAAAATAACAAATAAAGCCAATAATAAAATTTTTTTAAATTTTCATATAAAAAATATTTTGAGTTCTACACTATATGTATTGTTAGTTGCTAATAATACTATTTACTTCTTTGGAATTTCGACGAGTAACGTCAGGTATTTACATTCACTTCCGGCGTCCTAGTGCCCTTATGCCATGTTCACAGCGGCATCAGCGCGTGACGGGAAGCGGCGACACGCGATTCTTTCCATCAACGATTAGAATAGCTTAGTCTAATATTCCGTGCACCACTAAGTATATAGAGGAATGAAAATGTACAAAGAATATTGTGTATTTTCTGAACACGTATTCTCGTTGCATTTTACCGCGCTTTAAAAAATTATTTCCCATTTTTAGAATTATAAATAAATTTACTTTATTTACATAACGGAATTTGGATCATTGAGATTTTTTCAGATTATGTTACTTCTTCAGCATTAATTTTATTGTTTAAATTTTTATTATATAATTTTATTTATCACATAAAATATAATGGTTATTAATAACCAAAAATTCTGTTTGGTTTCATCAAAATTCCATTCTTGTTGGATCCTTTTGTAGGTTCAATGAGAACATTGTTCTCAGTAAAATAAAAAAAAATTATTTTTTAATTATTTACATGCTTATGTATATAAAATATTTACTAGAATAGATGAAGAAAAAAACATACAATATAATAATAAGTACAACTTTAAAAAATAAAAATTATACTAAAGAATTAACACAATCTAAAAAATTTTAAAGATTCGAAAGTCCGTTATATTAAATAAATGAAAATTACACGAAAGTCGTATATATAAATAATTTTAGTGGAATAACTGAAACTTATATTAAAAATTAATTTTCATGTCGATCGAAATAAAGTAGCGCAAACTAGGAACTTTGTTAAATTCGGATTAAATGGATAAAGTTTCATGAGTAATAGAAAGTAATGTCTTTCCGATCGATCCAATCAGTGCAAGTTCGTTCATTTCTTCCAAAAGAGAAATCTCGCGGAAAGTGACCAAGAGAAGACTTTAGAAGAAGAAAATATTACAAATCACAATTTGTGAATTTCCACTCGAAATTAGCTAGAGAGAAAATAACAACGAAGTATAATATTACGATAATGACGTAGTCGGTATCTACGGATCTATTATTTGACGACAGCCTTGTAATAATAATAAGTGCAACTAGTCGCGCAACTTTGTGGCAGGCAAAAATAACCAGTGTGCCGGTAATTTGTCTTAATTACGCCCCCGATAACCACAGTAATTTCGCTAATACTGCACATGACGTAGTCGTAGAAATATTTCGTCGTCTATCACAATCTTATATTATATGATATCAAGATGATAGAAAGAGAGAGAGAGAGAGAGAGAGAGAGAGAGAGAGAGAGAGAACGAGAGAGAAAGAGGAAAGCAAAAGTAGGACAAGAAAATTCTCTCTCGTAAATCTCTTTGCACTTTCAACAGAATAACTAAATAAATGTTTACAGAAACAGATAAACTAAATAAAAGAATAAAAAGTAGATAACATTTTATTTAATTGTCTGAAAATATAATTTTAAATATGAGTGTTTTAAGTGTAAAAGTCCTGTGTATAAGTGAATATTGTTCTCAAAATACTGCAATACAAAATTATGACAAAAAATTCTTTATAATACTTATTATTCCTTTAATGCGGATAATACATTATTTGCAATCACATATCTGTAAATGCTGTATTGCAAAAAACATGATTTTATTGAATATTGAAAACTTTATTACAAAGAGATTATAATAGAAATAAATATTAAAGTGCGGATACAATAGATCACGATCAGATAAAGTAAAATCGCAGGATGATTTCTTTGAGGCAACTGAGTTCATTTGCACATACAGTGCCGAGCTGGTATTAAAACGGAACCCCAGTATAGACCCACCGTAACTATTTCGTACTTGTGGAGAAAATTGCTTTTCGTTGTTTCCACGATGACGATACGGACGGAATTATTTCGTTTGGAAGCGGAAATAATTTGCGTTCGTTTGATCCTCGCGCTCTCACTCTGTCCATCTATTTCAATTTCTCCTTCTCTCTTTACGCGACAACGCGAGATGAAAGGCAAAAGGATGTCAAAAGAGTATTCTCTTTCACTGTGAATAAAATCCAATGAAAGCCAGAACATCATAAACACGGTAAGCTGATTCTTTATCATAACGTATTCGCTATCAAAAATAAAAAAAGTATAAGAGATACAATTATTGGGATTGCTTTATTCAATCTTCTTTTTCGACAATATAAATATATAAATTTATATAAAAATTTAATGTTTCTTATTACATTTACTGCCAGTTCTGTTACATAAAAAGTTTTTATTATTTTTACTAATGCGAACGAACGTTACAATAAAAGTAGCAGCGCGTGTTGAACGTCATTCATTTCACGATTATGTTTTTGCTATTATCTTCAAATGTCATGCGGTTTATCGCGATTCGTTTGATCTTCGCACTCACCAGTTTGCTTTGTACCCTTGACAAACGAAGGAGGGAGAGAAAAAGAAAAAGAAAAAGGGTCACGGACTGTGAGTTACCGAGTATAACATCGTTCGAGGATGACGGTTTCGGTATAGCACCCAAACCACCACCTTTCCCTCCCTCCCTCTCCTTGCTTCTCGTCGTAATAACGGTTCGCCGTTTTACAGCTGGTCGACTCTTTTATTCGAGGATCCACGTGGATGGAAGGATCCGAGGCCATTCTAACACGGAGTTTCCCCGAGAGCAGAACGGGGCACCAACATTCCGTCCCGCAATTTGCTCGGCGTAGTCGCGCCAAGAGGCCGTTTTATCGCCAAGGTAAACCCACCAGGATGAGAAACGCCCGATGTCGTGGATAGAAAGCCAACCCCTACCTCCCTTTCTCCACTGCCGTGCGCGACAGGTGAGGCTGATCGCGCGTTTGATTAACACGTAAAACACGTTGCTAAGAAACACCTTTCCACCAACTTGTTTTTCTTGTCAATTATTAAAGACCGACTCTCCCTGACTTTTAATAAAGAAGAAAACATCGAAGGTGTCCGGGAGTTTCATTAGAAGAAAAACGTACGGTAACTTGGAAATATTTTTATTTATTTTGAGAGAAAAAATTAATTATCTTGACAATTGTCTCTGATATTCATTGATAAGATTAAGAAAATGTCATTGTTTCATTTATATCTTGACTTCTTTAATTTTAAAGTATGTCACTTGAAAATATATATAGCTTTGAAAAATCAAAGATAATAAAATATCAAGAAATTAATTTCTAAAAATATTAACAAATAAAACATACACATCGCGATCTTTTGTTTAAAACACACTTGGTCAAAATTTTAATTAAAAAATAATTTACCAAGAAAAGCTTTCTTGATCAATTCAGAAAAAATTAAAAAATAACTTTAAGAGGTAAACAATACGATTTATATTGTTAGTTATTTCAAAGTGTCTACAAAAATAGAGTTTACTCCTTTCATCAATATTGAAAATATCCGACTGTTTTAAATAAAAATAAAAAATAGAGAAAGAGGAAGAGAGAGAGAGAGACAGACGGACACAGAGAGAGAGAGAGAGAGAGAGAGAGAGAGAGAGAGAGAAATGGGCGCAAATAAATATAAATATGGTTTTTCAAGGCGTTAACGGGATTAAATTATCTCTTCATTTAAAAATCATTTTTTAACCATATTTTTGTCACAAATTTAAAATTACTAAAAATATGTAAAAATGAAATACCAGCAAAAATGTATGAAAATTTCAATGTGTCAAACTCAGGTAACAACTTTAATATTATAAATTTTAGAAAAATACCATAGATATACCAAATATACATACGTAAGATATGTAATTACACATTTTATTTTTGTTCAATTCATAATGGATAAACTCATTTAAAAAAGATATCTTTGAAAAAACTGCGGTTTTTTAAAAGAGAAAGTTGATGACTGGAATTACAAGTTATGTTCTTTCTCGCCGAACTCTTAGCAGCAGAGTAATGACTGTTCATGTCTTGAGAAATGTCGTTTGAAAAATTCGCAAACACGATGGTTAATCTTATTACTGAATCACTATTATCTTGCAATGTCAGTGTGTCAAAGACGAAGGTCGCTCTAATGCTAAAACTCTACTCAATTAACGTTTCTTAAGCCGCTACTATAGAAATAATCATCATGTCGCAAGAATCATTATGATTGAGTTGGACACGTTATTACGATCATGTTACATGTGGTAGCAGCGGAAGATAATTATATTTTCACATGTCGGTTTTCTCTACCAGTGCAAAGTCGTTAACGTAGAATAAAGGTTGTGTAGTTTTATGTAGTTTATGCGCATGCATACATTAAAAAGATTTTTGCACTTTTCCAATATACACTTTTGCAATATAAATTTATATTGACTTATATTTTCACAAAATTGTTATATGAATTGTTTGTAAGATAATAATAGCTGAATTTAATAATAAATAATTATATTCTTCTAAATAATTATATTCTTCTAAAAATTAAAATATTAAAAAAAAATTAAAATATTTTTTATATTTTCTTTTTAATATACATCGTAATATCATATTTTCAAAACTGATTTAGAAAAACTCGAAAACTCATGCAAGCATATAAAAATAAAATTCAAAAAGTAATTACTCTGTAAGTTACATAAATATTTAAGAATTCAAAAAGCCTTTATTTCAACACATACTCGAAGAATTCAAGGTTAAAATCAACCCGTCAGGTCCAAACAGGATCAAGAATGCGATCGTTTTCGCAAGATCGTCTCGTTCTCACTGGGCCCATCGAGATGGGCCCGAAACGAGTTCCAGGAAGAAAGACAAAGGGTCTATAATGATGGTGAAGTAAAGCGGTAAGCGAACAGGCCACCAAAAGACAAAAAGAAAGAGAAAGAGGAATCGTCGTTGCTGGTCTTGACAAAAGTTAATTTGACTTCGCACGTTCATTGCGAAATCGTCGAGACTGCAGCCTCGGCGAGCACAAAAGGAAATATGTATACATCCTCTTTTTCTACGTTTCTTCGAAGAGAAAGGCCTCGGAAAAGGAGGTCCAGTCGTTATTATCAGAATGAAGGAACGAAAGACATACTTATCTCTAAGAGAACCTTCAAATGAGAGACCGAAAAGACCCTAAAATCGTTTGAATTTTAAACCACTTGTAACACATTTGGTCTGCACGAAGATTAATAGCTCTGACCATCCTCTTTTTTTCTCTCTCGAAAAACTGAGAACAAGAAAAAAGCGCATATGGTACTAATTGTACGAAAATATAGAGATAGACGGCGCATCAGCATGTGAATTCACGTTTCGCGTTTCAACTGGGAAGAGAATATTCCCGGTTTTTAATTGTAACCTTCTCGTTTTTAATTCCAGATTAATGTGTGATCCATAAAAATTCATATAAAATGAAGTCAAAATTCTTAATAACTTGCAAACATATGTAGTTACTTGTTGCGTGTTGTAAATGCGCGTAGACATAAATTTCATGAGAGTATTCTTGGATAAAAAGGAAAAACAAATGTTTCTATGAACATGCTAATTTCTAACAGAAGAGATTAGCATGTTCGATTTCCAATGGAACACTGGTCGAAAGGTTCTCGGTAAGAATAATTTTGCTAAAGTATAAAAAATTTAACTATGAGCTATGAATACAAATCTGAAACTAATTTTGCTAGCCATCAAAATAATTATGTAGAAAACTCAAACTGTTTGCTAGAACGTCAAAATGTTTTGCAGCATTGCTCATCGTGTTTGAAATATTTCTTATTTTGATTATCCAACAAAACTATTTTTAGGTCAGTATAATGTCAGTATATGTAGATAAATTTTTATTTATCAATGAAACCGTTCTTTCAATGTGGTAACCTGAAAGGTATGCTGATGACTCACCCTGCATACGTCAATGTTAAAACATAAAATACCAACATATTTTTAACATGAAAAACAAACACAAAGAACATAAAATGTGTAATATTACAATATCACTCAAATTTTTTTAGGATATAATATTCTCATTAAATAATAATTTAACGAGGATATTAAAGTATTTGCTAAATAAAGATATGAAAAAGAAACAAATATTAAACGAAATAGTTAGGCTCAAACCGTGATTTATAATATATGCTGTATGCTACTGACTAAGAGATAATAACATATCTGTCATCGAAACCGTATCTAAAAGGCATGAAATTTAATGTACCACACCTAAGACCGATACACGTTTATTAATACGTATTTAATGTGTTACGGAATATATGCAGTGACGAAATTAAAGCGCACCGAAATGAAAACGATAAATCGTTTACATAATGTCCTTGAATATTTATCCCGATTGGCAGGATGATAAACGAGTCGGAATGAGATAATTATAAGGAAGGTTCACACAAACACAAATTCACGGAATTGTGCTTCTATATGTTGTGTGGAAGATTATAACGTTGTCATGGGTTTACCTCTTTTCTCTATCCCGCCTCTCTTGGAAGAAAAGGTCAATTCGAAAATATATATAAAGTATATATAATATATGTGTGTATGTGTGTTTTTATATGTACGTAATATTTATATTAAGTTGTAATTAATAATTATAAGGAAGAAATTATGTAATTATAATGATATCCCAATCCTTTTTTAATTGAAGACATACTCATAATCTAATTTTGCATTTTTTCAAATAAAGGAAAATGTAGATTTATATTGTGTGATGTTGATATTGATCGGTACTCAATTCATACATTTTCAATTTTAAATATTATATTGAAGAGAAACATCTTCAATTGTTATCAACTACATCAATTGTTCCGAATAATTCGCAAACTCGTGTGCAAGTTCATTTCAGATTTTGCACACGCAACGCTGTCGATCTATTTATAGAACAGCATTCATGTCTACCTTTTGATTAGCATATCGATAATGAGAAAGATAAAGACAAACGGAGCAGAATTCTCGAACGCACACTTGTCGGATGTGTAATTTCTCGACGCATGACGCATCTGACCGAATGTAAATGTAAGATTTCAGTGTCGACAGATTCATCACGTGCGTACATAACAAAAATTAAATTGTTAAATTTCTACTAGGATCTTATTATATATATCTATAAAATATAGGTTTTTAAGACAGGAAATTAAATGACATTCGGAAATATAAAATTAATTAAACTATTTACGTACACATACATGTGTATATATGATTAATGTAACATATACGCACGAAAAGCTTTTGTTTAAATATATAAAAATTTAGCTAGATACAAATCTGAAAATAGATTTTATTGTACTATGAAAATAATTATGTAGGACGTCAAACTTGTTTTTAAAATATTGGAACTTTTTGCAGAATACTTATCATTCTTGGGTTTCTCACATAAATATCGATGATCCAACAAAATTTATTCAGCTATACTATATATAGTCAAAGTTTTATATATTTAGCAAATTAAATTGCTCTTTCCGTGTGATTAATTCATGATTATATTCACTACATCATATATATTATATATAGTATATGTACATTATTCTATAATTCTATTATATTGGACTAGTATTGTATGAAGATTTTAAGATATTCCATACATGAAGCGTTCGCCAATCCTAGTCACATATCTTACACCATCTATGTGATATGATATCCGCCTCGGGTAGACGCATATTTGGCGAGCGGAACTGGCTTTACTCGCGCACTGGCGTCGTGATATGATATACACATACATGCGAAGCAGAACACGACACGTTAGAGTATAGATGCACCGTCGCACATGTAACAATACGGTCGAGCGCCTCGCGGGTGTGCAGGCGTGGATTATTGTGCGAATGATTCAGTGACCAGTCACTCGCGCGAGTTCACGGCTGCTTTCTTGCTCTCGTCGATAGCACGATACATTCTGGCAACATGACAGGATTGACGGCACGCCGTAACAAAGTTTTCTTATTAAGCGAATCGACCAAGAGTACCGTTACGAAAGATAGAGATCACGTTACATGCAATTAGGGCAATGTGTCGCTTAACCCCGCGCTGGCACAATGTCGTTTATCGAGGAACGTGCTCTGAAAGTATTACGTACCGACACTCGCTATCTTGCACACGGATAGATGTATCTAAACATTTATTTTGCGGAAAAAAACGAAATGCTAAAGTGTGTTCAAACAACTAGTAAAAGAAATCAAAACCGAATAATCAAAACAGTATTTTCTAACTGTTTTGATAATGCAAACAATAAGAATCTCTAACTTTTCTATAGATAAAGAAGATATTCCATCTGTATATAACTAAATTTATTTTTTAAATTGATTATCTTTAAACTTGTACATCTCCTTTCATTTTATCTACTTCTTATATAGAAAAAATGATCTTGTGCTGAAATATCTACAAATTTAGCTAATTAAAAATTTTTTAATAATTTTGTTGGACTATCAAAATAATTATGTAAAAAATTCAAATATAATGAGCTACAAAAAGTGCTACAAAAAACTTTAATATTCTAGCAAGGACTTGAGCGTCCTATATAATTACTTTGATAATTTAATAAAATTATTTTCATCTGTATCTATTATATGTATATATTAAAATTTTTTAATACTTCAGCAAGACCATTTTTTGCATGTACCTACATTTCATATTTAATATATTTAAATTATTCTTATTAAATAAATTAGTTTTAATCGCTAATTGGCAGCACACGTTCGCTATCAGATTTCTCTTTAATACATTCACACCTCTTTCTCTCTCGCCGTTCGCAGCTAAAAATTTGTGATCCCACGATGCGACGGTCGGGATGCGGGCAAAGACTACGCCTGCATAAATTGATTAACCCATTCATACTTTCAGCTCATCCTCCCCCGCCTCTTGTCCATTCATCGTGGTTATGCGCCTCGCCGTTATAAAGCCGACTCCAGATGACGCGTTCGCTTATCAAGTATTCACGGGTACTACTAAAACGTTTGAATAAACTTTGCGGATATATCCCTTGAATTAACCTAATCAATTTCATTCGTAAGATCGGAAAGTTCTGTTAAAATTCTACTTTAAAAAGTAGAATAACATTATTTAATCACATCCCCATCTGTAAAATTTTATTTGCAACAAATTCTTAAGAGATGGAAATTACAGGTTATTTAAATTTAAAAAATCAACTATATTACTCTTTTACTACAAAATTGACAACTCAAAAAATTAAATTTCTTAGAAAAAGGAAAAAACTACTATTTTTTTTTATTTGATAGAAAATAACTAAAACATATTTAATTCGAAAATAGACTAATCAAAGAATATATATATGATAGAAAATGGATTGATTAAAAAATATAAGAAAAAAGAATATGTTTTTATGTGATCAAATGAATTGTTTTAATTTAATTGCACGTTCGTTTTTGTATTCCGTGATTTCGTACAGACTTCTTCCACTCTATTAAAACAAATATGTATTTATTCGAACGACACATTATATAACGACATTGCTCCTTAATATTCTTCCCGCGATGAAACGAAATCCAACCAGCGATAGTGTTATACTTTCCGAGATTATAATTATGTCGTTTCCGTGCATCTCTCTGTACTACGTGCGGCATGACTACACTGTTAACATCGCAATATCGTTGCCTTTAATGAGAGAACTAACTTTTTCGTTGTAGAATTGCTCAAGTCAGAAAAACGCTTATACCATAAGGATAACACAGACGCTACGTCGATTCCCATCAATAGATTCTTTTCTTTCTCATACACGTTCATATACGTAAAGTCAAGTACACACTCACATGCACACATACAAATAAACACTTCATTTCAAAACTGCATCTCACTCGTACACGAGTCTGGATGATGTATATCTCTCCATTATCCATGCTTGTCCATCTTTAAATAGTCCGTAAACAGTGATGTAACTCAAGTTACTTTACTAGTAAAATAATACATTTCTGCTCACCTACAATTTCACAAAATATTATACAGAATTTCTAAAAAATTTATTTACTTACACTGAAAAAAAATTTGCTGAATTTTAATAAATATTCGTTTCTCAATAGTATTAACAAAATATTTACTTACAATAAATAAAAATTTATTCAAAATAAAAAATTATATAATACTTAAATCAAATAAATATATGTTTACACTTAGCAAATATTTCATCAGTACTATTGAGAAATAAATATTTATTAAAACTTAGTAACCTTTTTTCAGTGCAAGCAGAACTAAGATTTACAGATTTATTCTGTTGATTTAACCCGGATATCTTTAAGACTTATATAATCTTAGGTATATTTACCTAAAACATTAAAAAGAAAGAATTTTTAATATTTTTAAAAATCATTCTAATAAATATGTCAATTATATCCAAGTTTTTTTAATTTATTAAACAAGAATTATCTCACAAACACTGCAGTTTGAGTAGAAAAATGTTGGAGCTGACCACGTATCACATCGTTTACTTTTACCTTCACGATAGACTCCGAGGAAAATACATCCTGTATAGGCACTGTTGACACAGGCGGAGCTTATCTACTTTCTCTGAAAACGGTCTAACGTTTCACGAAGCAATGAGCCTTCAAGCTTGAAGTAGTACAAACCGCTCGAAAATGCTACAGTTTTCTGCAGTGGACGGAGGAATAAAGAGCGCGTTGTGGCCGTTACGAGGACGGTGGATTACACACGATTCACCGCTCCAGACCCAGGGATGATATATACGCAATGGAATACCGTAGGGAAGAATACTGGCCGCATAAATTCGGGGCGCGAGTCGCGGCGACGACGACGACGACGACGCTAAGCGACATATTTCCCGGACTCGCGTTTGTATTCCGAAACGGTATTAAAGTATTAAAACGTCCCGGTGAACGTTCTCCCTCGTCCCATTCCGTCCTGTCCTGCCTTCTCGGATCCTTCTGTTTTCGATTCTCCGCGAAATACGTATTGCGTATTATATTCGAAACGCGAACGTGAAAACTGCGTTATCTTGTCATGAGCGCGAGAATTATTTTATCACAAGCTCCGAAATATAGAACTCGTGAAATATTCACGTGTGCTCCGAAAATTCTCCGTATCTGCACTGCGAGAGAATACTAAAATATTAAACTGCGAAGAACGACTTCACTACCTACGTCTGAATAGCTTGTTTTCGGCTTGATTCAAGAAGTCAAATGCATATGCAGGAGGAACCTCGAAAACGTTACTGTACATAAAGTATCCTTAAAAGACAAACCTTCAAAGAAAAATTATTTAGAATTGCAGTAATTCGTTCAGAAGATATCTCGTCATTGTGCTCTATTTATACTCTATTTATCGATATTTAATATTTAAAATTAAATACACAAATTAAAATCAAACTTGAAAAATAAACTCTTTTGAAAGCACGTTTTTCTAAATGTAAAATTTTGTTTTATATAACATATTATATTTTATCAACAATAATAATCAATAATAAGTCAATCTTATACTTTTTGATAATTAAATGTTGATGCATATATTTGGATAAAATCAAATTATTAATTAATAATTTAATTGTTAAAATCAAATGTTGTAAAGTAATACTTATATTAACAAGTATTAAAACGTCCCAGTAAATGTTCATTATTCGATATATTTAAATAACCCGTTCATAATTGTTTGAATAATGTTTTAATCTATAGTTTTCAGTAACGCTCAGTACTAATGACTTTCTGTAATAATGACAATGTTTGTTTCATTGATTATACGCCAATTTGTGCAAAGAAAAACGTACTCTCAAAAAAGTTTTTATATTAAAAAAAACGCACTCTATAGATGTTAAATATGTTAAATAGATCATATAGATTAATCAGCAACGTAATAAGAATGTACTGTCTCTATAGATAATTTATTTTTATTATAACTTAGGCCCAGTTCCACAACTGACGGTTAACCGTCGTTCAACTTATTTATTGTCTCTTTCCAATTTTAGAATTGGAAAAAGATGAGAAACAAGTTGAACCGCGGTTAAGAGTTAACCATGAATTGTGAAACTGGGCCTCACTGTTGCCATCGTTTCGACCTTTGTTAATAAAGTCTCGTCAGACACATTCGTTGCTCCAGATGGATTGGACGGAGTTTAAACAAATTATATAAAATATATTACAGAATGTGTTTAATTGTGAAAATAAAGATATTATCCAAGGTTTCATGATGAGATTTGGCAATCGCGTGGGTGAGTTATTCGTTTAAATTATTTGGTTGTTTTTCAATATCTTGTATATATGAATTTAAACAGATAACACTTCAGTTTTGGCAACCTGCAAGTGACTCTACATCGAACGTTCGCGAAATCTAATATTATTTAAGAAATTTGCTGATAAAGATTCAAAAGAGAATCGGAACGTACAAGTTTTCAAGATTTTGAATAAAGATGAGGTCATCACATCGGATGGATTACAAAATTATTTGTGTAAGATTTATTGCGCACCTCCGTTCGCGCTAACTCTCATTAGCTCTAAGTTTAGTTATTTTTTGTTTGTTTGATGAGAGAGAGTCCTTGTTCAACATATTTATTTAAAAAAAAAAAACAAAAATTGCTATCGATTTACAACCTTGCAGATTAAAGATTAACCTTTAGAGAGGACAGAGATCAATAATTTAAATCTTACAGTTTTTCCTGAGTAAGATTGGTTATAATTCATTATTTCATTCGATTCTTTGCCTCAAAATATGACGACATTTCAAAGTACCATAACCTGTAAAGATTAAGACTGCATTGGTGCATAGTCGACGCGAGAGTGATATATGTATTTGTGCTCTGAAAAATTCTCGGTTTCACACTGTTCGTCGGAACAATATTAAAATATTAAAGTCTCGTGGAAATGTCTTTTCTCGTATGAATATTTCGTTTTCGATTTCGGGAAATCGCATTGTGTATGCATACTCGGCTACGAATCGCATTGAATACATTATTTTATTACGAACTCCGATTGCATCGAACACCGATTGATGTGTTTTTATACTTTCCAAAATGCAATTTTCTTCCTTTGTATAATTGATAAATGATTGCAAAATGATTGAAAAATGTGTCAGTATTTTTCTCCCATGTATGCAATAATTTAAACGTTTTTGTCTTAATTATAATAAAACGTATACTAATTTTATTATTATTATATATATATATATATATATTCATGCTCGTACAACGCAAATAAAATATATGAAACTGATTGCAAAATGTTATAAATATCAAAGATGACTGCGTCTGCAATTGCAAATGCACAAAAGTGACAAGAACATATTATGCAATTCCACACAAGAAATATAGTAGGATTTCGAATATTCTTTGCGTAACAAACGTATGCGCATATTATGTACGCTGTATAATAATCACATCGGAGTCACATACATATCTACCAAAGTTATGACCGTTTGTTGTATAACTAGACATTGAGAGATGCTAGAATATATAAGTTTGAAAAAATAACTGCGCTGCAAACGACGATGTGCCTATGTTTAAACTTGAATTATACGTAAAATTATATTATAAATAAATTATAATCAGGAGAAGCGAATATAATTCTAGATTCTCAAATCCGAGAAATGAAAAAAAAAACAAAAAGCTTTATCTCTATACGAAATGTTACAAAGCTTTAGATTTAAAATTTAGAAAAATATACGATGTAAAAAAATTAACTAAAACAAAATGTATATAATAACAAAGAAAGTGGTGACTAAGCACGTAGAAAAAACGGCAAGAATAATTCTAGAGCACATTCTACAGAACGGAATATTGACGTTCACAGACAGATATAAAAATATAATAAGATAAGACAGTATCGCTGGTAAGAATACTATTTTATTTCGTATCGTGTCCACCATGCTACGACAAATGCCCACCATTATTTTCTTTTAGTACACGCCAAAACATACTTTCTAAAACACTCCTTCACAATGAATCTTGTTAAGTCACTTTCCGCCGACAACGTAATGTATATCGCAAAAAATTTAAGAGTTCGAAAGTTCAGTATCTTATTATTTCATAACAGGGCAATATTTGGATTTTAATGTATTGTACTATTTTTAATTGGCAAAACGATTGAAGAGAAAAATTCGCGTTAAACATTCGTCAATTAGTTTCCACATTAATGCTCCTTTCCTTAATCGCTTTCTTTCTTTCGACCCGTTATACAGCTTCGCGTCACGCTTAAAATTTCATCATGCCCTTTTCCCTCTTTCTCCAACTTAGAATTCAATGCAGAACAGCGGTTCTCATAATTCACGCGAAATATCTTCAAATATCACAAAAGAAAATCTTTTCTACAGACTCTCAGATAGAAAAATAGTAGAGTGCACAAAATGTATCTCCAATTTCATATGCACTTTTCTTTGTCTGGAACTTCTTTGAACTAAAATTGATTTTTACTCCGAAAAATGGTCACATTGTTCCCACATTTTTGCCGAAGTCGACTTGAAATCCGTTAAAAATGTGAAAATTACATGGATGTCCGAATCATCCGGTTGAAAAATGTAAAATAACATTGAGTTTCTATAACGATTTGTAAAACGAATAGAAACTAGTTTACGGTGACGATTCAATGAGAGTCAGCGGGAGTCGAGAGGAGAGGGCTCCGAACCTCGGTTAAGAACCGCTGCTCCGGAGCGATGTTCTCAAGCACAGACTAACAGAGTAGACTCGCTTTCTTTCCAACGCAGTAAGTATCCAGATACGTTCGAATCAAGCTAAACGAAGTCCGACTCCCCGACCAATGCAAAATGCGACGGTCTTTTATGCCCCATAATCGAACTCGCAACACTTACTTTACGCGTGAAACCGATACCTGAGAATAAAGCGGAGATATAAAGAGGCTGGATCTTTCGAAAGAAAAGGCTCCGGGGTTCGCCTACAACTCGTTGTATTCAAAACAGAATTAAATTGCCTCTCTAGAAAGTGTCGAAACGGGCGAACGATGAAAAGGAATCGGCGACGTGTAAACCTGATCGATTAAGCTTAATTATCTTTCGGTGAGTGTAACTTTTTACATCCACTTTTCTCCTCGTCTAGAGTTCTTCACTCGCGGCGAAGCGCCCTCGTCTCGCGTCGATCGTCCCGGCCGATATGCAGGGATCGCAAAAACCACGCCTACGCGAAAGATATCCGATTGTGTCGGGGGAGTCGTTGGACGAGGAGAATTTCGACCGCGAGAGCGGCGAGGCCCAGCCAGCCAGCACACCATGATGGTGGAGGTTAAGTCTTACCTGTCACGCGTGTTGGCGCCTGTCGGTGGCTTTCGTGTCTCTCCGTGGAACTTCGACGGCGGCCCGCACGCCGACACGCCTGCACATTATCCCTCGGTACGTCACTGAACCCGATATCCGCTCCGCTGATGGATTATTACGTTATATTTTCACTGTACACTATTTTAAGGGCGGCCCAGATACGACACCACGATGCGCGACGCACGGCCACGGACGCGAGTTAGTCACCACCGAACGAACCAACGTATCGAACTGCTCCGCACTGCTCTCACCGCTCACTCTGTCCGAATTTGCGCGAACCCGCACGAGCAGGCGCGGCTCCGGTTCTCTTACTTCTCTACTCCGGACTCCGGACTCCAAACTAGTCCCCGACGCAACCACCACACCACGTTGCTTGCGTTTGCCTTCGTGCCTCTTCGAGGGGTGTCGCGTGACCACGAGAAGTCGCGCAACGCGCTGTACACCGTCTGGCACGAAGACTACGCTCCGTGTCTTTTTGCTCTCGTTTCCGATCGTGAGATTCGCCGTAGGTCATAGCGGAGGTATAAGCAGGTAGCCGAGAGAGAGAGAGAGAGAGAGAAACGAGAGCGTGATCGGCGGCAGTCCCTTTATCCGATGCTCTTTTCCATGAAACGTTTAAACGCCCTTTTTCTCGCTTCTCATTCGAGAGAGAGTAATAACGCCGGCGGAGGTACGCGGGTCCTAAAGAAGGATGACGCGCGCGCGTACAAGCCGCGATGTTACAATCGATGGCGAAACGAAACGACCTTCCTGCGAGCGAGGACGTCGCTGTGTTGCAAAAGGACGCTTGAGCAACGCGACCCCTCGTCGCGCCGTTCGAAACTTGGCGTACTTGCGTATCGAGTTTCTCCGGGGAATCGTGATTCTTCCTGGCTCCTACTCGGCTATACGCGACGAGACGACGCGTTCTCACGCATTTTTATCGCGCCCACCGCGCGGGGAAAGCTTCGACTTCAATGGAATTCCCTCTATAGTCGATGCCAATGTGCCATGCATGCCGCTCCGCTCACCTCCGCTCACCTCCGCGCCGCGCCGATGCGATGCTACCTTGCGATGGTCGTGCATGTGTCCTCGCCGATTGAAATAACACGCGCGAATTAAAACGATGTAATCACGATCGAGCTAAGAGGGGCGCCTAGTTTATTGCGCGCCAGCGCACACTTGCTCTTTCACTCTCGATAGCGGAAACGACAAACAAATAAATCTCGCGATAATGTTAATTACGAAAACGTACGTGGTAGTTGGTACAACGTTAAGCGATATATCTTCCACTTTGTAATGGAACAAAAATATTGTTTTAAATATCACGAAAATTATATTTACTATTTTTAGAATTATAGAATAGAACTGGAATTAGAATTATTTATTATACTTTTCATTAAGAGAAACAAGAACGATAACTAAAAGCGAAGCGCATTGTTCTTTCGCTCTTACATAACAAAAACGACAAAAAAATTTCGTGATAATGTTACGAAAATTATTACGCGGAATAATATTAATGATATATCTTTCATTTTGCACTGAGAAAAAAATTCTGGTAGTAGCTATCAAATGTTGAGTGAAATAATTTCAATCAAATGGATTAATAGGTATAATCAAAAATAATTTTACTTCTCTAAATATTTAGTACAATTATTACCAAACAGTTGATTATATTGTTATATTTGATAAATAATACACTTATAAATATATTTATAAAAAAGTAAAATTATTTTTTTATTATATTAACCGAACATTTGATTGTTTTTTCACTTTAATAGCTATTATCAGACTCTTTTTCAATGTGTGATAAAAATATTACCTACTCGAATATATTACGTGTAGACTACATTACACATTTATTATTTGTTATTATTAACCTTTAAGCTATCATTAGAGTATTCAGAACATCACAAAGAATTTATTTTTATGATTATATACGTATTTTTAATTAAAATGTATAATTAAATTTACGTTACTCTTATAAGCTAAAAGAATATAAAAATTATGAACTTTAAGATACGGGGGCATATTTTTTATTTTCCTTTTCAGTAGCAAGGTTTTTAAGATAACTCTGTGCGTGGAGTGTTATAATCTATACCTACTTAAAGGTTAAGAGAAATAAGAACGACACTTAAAAATGGAATGTATGTTTTTCCTAATATTTTAAATACTTTCTCTCTCTCTCTCTCTCTCTCTCTCTCTCTCTCTCTCTAAATTAGTTTTTCTACATTTTTCAAACACATATTTTAAATTTTAATTTGATATGCTAACTGAGCTTAGCTGTAACCTCGAGAGGGTAACCACTAGCTGAAATATTGTCCCGCAGATTACACGATTTCACATGATTTCATCTGATTACAAATAATTTTTTTCACCACATATGAAGTAATTTGATAAAATATACGATTTTATTTAATTAATTTTAATACTATACAATAATTTCTCGTGGTTGCATATGTAATTATCGGTATAGAGATTTCATATGAAATTTATAATGATTTCGAGGACTCTGTCCCAAGATTACATTAACTGGTTACTCCCTCGTGTAATCTACTTTCGTGCTACAATGTGTACTCGAAATTCACGAGCAATTCCGAATGCCGGGTAGCTACCTTTCAGATTCTCTACAATGCAGATATTTCAAAAAACGCATAATCAATCGTAGTCGAGCACTTAAGTCACTATACGCTTCTGCAAGTCGCTTACCCGTAGGTACACCTTATCCGTTCTGTAATGTGTAACGTCGCATTAATGGTGTCCAGGTGTTATGCGATACGGACGACGAAATACGATAGCTTCCTCGTCAACCGACGAGAAATGTTGCGCGTACCGACGTAATGTGGACATTGAGCAATTCCGCAAGTCGCTCGCTCGCGCATGAAGCGAAGGAATATCGTTTTTCGTCAAGCTCTTCTTCCGCCTGCCGGGATCGAACGACTGTCACGAGGTGGTTTGCGCAGTGGTTCGAAATCTGAGCTAGTGAATACTGTTACACGTATTAGCATCGATGTAGAAGGACATTGTTCCACAGTAATATTAAGCTAATTGCCACAAGAGTTTCGAATTTGAAAGTTTTTCAACCAGAATGTTGAATAATAAAGAAGATTACAAACGCGTGGAAATGATTAAAATATAGCTTATTCTCTCTACAACTCTCTAAAACTCCTAGAATGAAAATTGAACCAGTCTTTGAAAAAGAGTGAGAATATTTTCATCCTTGAAAAAGAGTGGCAGATACTCTTTTGAAGTGAGATTTCCTCCAAGGAATGAAACCATTATAAAAAAAAAAATAAGATTTTATTTCTTTGAAGTGAATCTTACTCCAAACCAGGGTTGGTAAAAAACACGTTTTAAACGTGTTTTAAACAGTTTAAAATATGCTTAATTAATGTTTTTAATATGTTTTAAATATGTTTTTTTATAGTACTGTTGAAAGCATATTTGAAGCATTAAAAACATATTCAAGAAGAAACACAATATGTTTTATTCTTAAAAAAAAAAAACATTAATCTTTACCAATCCTGCTCCAAACGAGTAAAATTTCATTCCAAAAGAATGAAAATTTTCCACTCTTTTTCAAAGACTGGTTCAATTTGCAATCTTTTAGAGTGATTTCACTCTAAGAGATTGAAAGAGTATAAGATAACACTTCATTATATCTGGAAAAATACAGAAATAAGAAAGAAATAGAACAGAAACGATGTTGAAAATAATAAATTAATTAAATTTGTCTATTGACAAAAGAAACACAAAAAATTACAGAATGTTCAACTTAGTACAGTGAAGCTATTTTATATTACATTCTTACTGAGATTCTTACTTAGTCAAGTTTTTTAATGTAATTCTCGAATTTTTATATTATTTCCAATTTTTCGCTGTCCAAAAGTTGTATGTTTAATTAGATTCATGAACATTTAATAAAACTTTTTTAGAAAAATGCTAATTTACCTATATACATATATATTATATAAGCGTGACAATTGTATAATTTTAAGAAAAGAATCTGTGATGACACGTGGTTCCTCATTAAACGAAATATTTGATACAAGCCTCATTATGATGATGAAAGCATGTCAGGAGTATTATCGCGACATCCGCTTTGTCTGTTGCTGTTGATAAGACGGGATAGGCCCACGCCACCCACGCATGCCAGAACGAAAGTTAGCCCACTCATTCTTTCGAGCAAGTCGAATGCAACAGCGCAATGGCTTACAAGGGGATTCAAAATAATATCGGGCACACGCGAAATGTCGAAACTATCGCTCGAATATCATTCTTATCTCATATCGATTCCCAGAAATGTTCAAATTTTTTTTATTCATTCCTATTAGTGTTGAACATTGATAAACGCTTATCTAAGATAACTTCCTCTTAATAATATTCCAAACGTTCTCATACCTTACTATAAATAATATGGAAGACCAAAATAGTAACTTTAAATATTTTGTGTAGATTATCGTCGCAGTCAAGGTGACTTTGTGTTGCCGAAAACGTCTTCAATCTCTAGATCTAACACACGTAACGCGCAGTCGTTCGCCTACGTGTACAGACAAAGGATTAAAAATAAACTCTCACGTCACGAAGTTAACAACATATGTTTACGAGCATGCTGAAATTCCTCTTGCGTTTAACGACACGTCAATCAGTAGAATAAAATGTCATGAAACTATCCGTAGTATCTTGCCGGAAATATCTTTTCACATTTAAAATGCGCAACACCTCGAATCTGAATGGCTGACTGATTAGTTGATGATATGTACAAGTTCGTGCAAGTTCGCGCAAGTTTAACGTGAGGCTACCTGTAGACGTTGGACCGAAGGAAACCTCATGGAGCTCGTTCAGCGAAAGAGAAAGGAGTGTGAAAGACGAAGATGAAACGAGAAAGAGACAAAGAGAAGGCAAGAGGTAGCTAACGAGAGACAGAGAAAGAAAAAGAAAGAGAGAAGAAGAGTGAGACAGAGAGCTGCTACAGGATAGGTAAGAGAGATACGGTCGTTGGCCGGTTCGGGCAAGGCTGCTGGCAAGGAGAACCAGGGCTGTAGTTACAAATAAAGAAAACGGGCACCTCTATCGACACCGCTGCTATAATAACGGGGCGCGTACAAGAAAAGATGCGAATCGTCTCTCCGTCCGTCTCCCGCTTCACCGAGGGGCCCTAAAAACCGGTGCGCTACTTGTAAACCAGTTCCAGATTTTAAAAAGCACCTGGTACTATCGCGCGCGATGCTCGCGAAAATAAAGCGTTATCTCAGCAAGCTCGTTCCATCATCCAAAAATTATAATCGGATTCATCGCAACACGATTAATGAGATTTACAGTACATAGAGAGAGAGAGAGAGAGAGAGAGAGAGAGAGAGACTACGACGGAGAAATACTATACTCAGAGAATCAGAATTTAATGAGATTTACAGTACATAGAGAGAGAGAGAGAGAGAGAGAGAGAGAGAGAGACTACGACGTAGAAATACTATACTCAGAGAATCAGAGGATTTAATTCCAAGGCTAAAGCATCTTATACTTCGTAATTATTTTAAATATTCACATACGTTAAAAAATTATTTGTTTAATCTTTTTAGTTTTAGAAAAATAGATTTATATTTTTTATAAAGTATATTATTTTTGCCATCTCGCCAAAAATAACCTGTTTGCTCCTTTCTAGATTATTTCAATTAAAAAATTATAATATAATCTATTATCAATCAGTATAAAAATATTAAACAGTTTTTCTGAACAAATTATTTAGTCTTTATATAAATTTTATATACATATATCAAATTAGTTATTAGCCCAAATTATTTTTATCATATATTAGATTATTTTGCAAGCAATATTAAATTATATAGAACGCATAATATGGCTTAATGATAAACTTTTTTTAATCTTAAATTTTTCCCTGCATTTAATAGATAGCGTATAATAGATTTCTTTCGAGTTATAATCAGGCGTAAATAATTACTATCATATTACAACATAAAAAAAACAGACACAGTCATTACAAATATATCGATAATTCTACATACATGTGTATATGTCGTTTATTTTGAAACTGTAAATCCGGTTTCGAAGATCTCGTCGAACTCGATATACCACATGAGTTTATATTCACGTCACATTAAAATTCATAACGTTGGAAAGCCGGACACATATCACTTTCAAAGTAAGCGAAACTATTGCTGCATCTGTACTATCCACCTCGGAAAACAGACCTGCACGCGGTGCATCGAACGATTGTAATAAACGTGCCGTGATTGGACATTCCCACACGAAGAAATCCGAGAAATAATTCGTATTCGCCGCGAGTGACCGTTACGCACGCACCGAGCGGTAATACTACCGTAAGCAAGTATATATTCTACACCTTGGCGATAAGAGTTCCCAGTATTAATCACACCCGGCTCCCCTTATCGGTGCATACTGATTATTAACCGACCGCGATGGCGTCTCGTCGTCAGTTAAGCACCGCGTATCCGGCGCTTCTTTTTTACGACCGTTGTATCTCCACCGATGATAAAACGCTTATCAGTAGTTAGATACAAAATTAAGTTAATTAACTTGTGGTTTAATGACACGCTCTTTAGCAACTAGGTATTCAATATTCAAAGTGCCTCTCAATTTACGGCTATATTCCACGCAATAAATTACTGTGTAATTTTCTACTCTCATTTTCTAGATTGCTGAAAAACGTTCCTTTTTTCTTCTTTTAAGAAAGCGGGCGAGTTTAAAGCGATAAGATTTCGATATCTCTTTATAAAATAGAGTGGGATAGTTCTCTCTATTAAATTTTAACAAAGCTAAATAGTGAACTAACACAGTCTTATTTGTATATATCATAGTAGTGTAACAACAGACGTTTAAAGGATGTCCGTTCGTATACAGCCCTGAGAACAACTCCCTGTTGCCGTTTCGCCATATAATTCCGAGAGACGAGGAATTCTGTTCGGTCTTCAGGATACGAGTATCGCAAGTACCGAAGTATTGGGACAAAGGAACTCCAAGGACAAAAGGATAATTCACATTGTATCTTGACACTCTGGAATCCGTTGCTGTTTGTTGTGTGTCGCAATATAACAAAATTACAAATGCGACAATTTGATCAAAAATATTATAAAAAGTAGCAATATCGTATGAAAGCGTATTGTAATGGGCAATTTTGTGAATCGCTCGTGTACTGAATTAAAAATTACCACTTTAATCTGGGAATAGTCACCTGGGGTGTTTTCATATCTCAGCGGCAAAAAATGTAAAATATTGTTTCATATTAATATCATTTAACATATATTTTTTATTTTTTAATAACTGTTATGTACGAATATTTAAATCTACAATTCCATTGAAAACTCGCAATAAAAAAGCATTATATTAATTAAACTTTTTATTTAAAAAAAAATACTATCATAATAAGCTTAACATGCTTATTTCACTTAATACTTGGTTTAATATTTATTTGGTTTCTACTTTTTCAAAAATTATAATTAAATCCATATCCATTTTCAAAAAAAGAATTAAAAAATAATAAAATACAATATACTGTTAATAATAATGATTTTTAATTGGGATGTAAAAATTGGGACCCCAAATGATCATTTACGTAAAAAATAAGCTACTCACAGGTTAAGAATATCCCCAGAGAGATGGCTTTTTCTCTTTATATATATATCTCCTTTCAATTATTGGACAGAGGTGTTCAATAATGAATGCCAGGTGAATATTGATTTCTTGGTAATAAAAACCCGCGAAACGCATAACCTTTATACAGAAAGCATCTGTGGAAGCCTCAAGAATATATATTTCTATTTTTATACGGATCAAAATATCTCAATTATATTATTTTCTTACAAATTTCCTAAATACATATCTATAATTGTTTTGATTTAAATAGTTTTTTTCATAGGTTACAAAATAAAGAGTTATAGTAATTGCATATATTATTAATAAATATCAAGTATTTCATCAAGCATTCCAACAATGGATCTAGATGTAGAAATGACCCTCGAAACATATAACCTTTTTATCGAAGATACCCGTTAAATTCAAATCATATTTACATAATTTTTTATTAATGTCAAATTATACTTATAATTTCAGTTTTAATCATTTCTATACATTGCACTCAATACGTCATTGATTCAACTAAAACAGTAAAGTTAAATAATTTAATTCAAAAAAATATATTAAATTTAACTCTAATTTAATTTATTTTTTTACGAAATGCATATGTTTATATATGGAGGTGCTTATTTTTAAACTAACTTCAGAAATGGATTGATTAACATTTCGATATATGTGAAAGATAAAAATATCTATAACAAAACGTTATTTAACTCAAGAGATTGGATTACTATTGCTCTTTCGATATCTAAGATGGCAGCTTCAAAAGTATTGTAAGTTCAGATATTTCTCGAAATTTTAGACTAGAACATTTCTGCTTAAAAATCTCAGAAATTCGAATAATAATTGCTACTGTGGAGAAATATGAAATTAAGTTCTAACATAGCGAATCACCGCTTGAGAAATTCGACAAACAATTATCCTCCATTCATAACTTTCGCGTTCTCGGCGCGCCTCCCGTTAGTACACAACGACTAATTCTCTGGTATCGCAGATTGTACATTGGTTAAAACTTCATGATATATAACGCGACGACAGCAGCGGTGACGAAGTTCGTTCGAGCTTGACTTTCGACGATAAAGGCATTCGGGAACTTGGGCGACCCAGAAGCGCAGTCGGCCTGACCTAGAAACGTCAAAACGACGGCGAAGGCTCGAAATTGCAAGGACGTTCCGGCGTTGCATCGCCTGCCTTACGTTCGTCGACGACAGATGGAATTCACTTAACCATCATACCGATGAGGCCAATCGGCGGACTCGTCGGAGCGTAAACCGAGTTAACTGCACGGCATGAAGTTGGAATCCCGCGGATTCCCGCTAAGCGTACAATTACAGCTTTTTCTCGCGGGTCTCGTTCATCTTTGAAAAGTATATTTGTCGACTAATGACGTAATCGAGCAGTAAACGTAGGAGGAAAAGAAAGAGCTTTATTATCGCAAACATCTCTAAAAATGTCATCTTGGCACTAAGGTCAAATCAATGACGGTCAATTTCGACGACGTCATCGTCGGATAAAAATGCTGGCGACTTGCGTATGAAAGGTGGATTCATTCCAATAGAAAAATTGAACGGATGTATAAAATATGCGCGTCTCGAGTACGTGTTGTTGCGTATGACAAATGTGAGGGATACTCACGAGAACGGAAACGCGGCATCTAATTTCCGCGAGTCATGTGATTCCATCTGACGCGTGGGTGTCGTATTATGTATGCTATGCTTCAGAAGTAAAAATGATTCGGAAATCATGGTGCAAGGACGAAAGTATACACAAGTCAGATCTACATAATGGAACGTGAATACAAAGTACGAGTTCAAAATCTAGACCCATATCTGTTTCAATTTATATTCTTAAATTATTTTCAGTAACGGCAATGAATTCTTCATAATTTAAAAAATCTAGAATTTGTTATACATGTGTATAATGAATTATCTTACATTAACGTATTAAGCTTCACAACGTCTGTAACGATAACGAATTTTTCATATTTCAAAAAGACCTAGAATTTGTCATACATACAATACAACTGTACTACATTAACTAAAGCTTATTCACAACATAATCTATCATGAATCTATAAAATAATATTTTCCTCCTTCTTTTTCTTCTTATAAATATAAATATTAAAAGGATTAATTATAATCTAATCTATATGGTCATGCTTGATCAGCTAAGTAGAAACATCAATTAAAGATGAAAATTAATATTTATCACCAGAACCGATGACACCATTTTGCTTCCGCTAATCATTTAAATTTTTTTCTTTTTTGTATTAAAGATATAATATAGAATATACATATAGATAATATATAATACAAATAATTCTAATGATATAAATAATATCCAAATAAATCTTCATTAAATAAAAAGGAGTAATTATTAATTGAATACCTTCGACAGTTAACGGGAAACCGTCTGCAGTTCTAATGTTAAAAGTATAGCTGTTTATAATACCTACACATTTTACGTCTATCTATCTGCCTGTGTGTGTGTGTGTGTGTGTGTGTGTGTGTGTGTAATGCTGTAGAACATTTTATATTAGGCGTTTTGGAGTACAAAACAATGACAAAATTCAATGACATGAAAAACATTGTATTACTTCATAAGAATCTTTTGATTTTTACGAAATACATTTTTCAAAATTATTATTTCAAACATGGTTGAGTTGTTACTTTAGAAAATTTGTCCGCGGGTCAAAACTATTATCGCGACGATCAATGAACGGTAACTAATTGGTACACGTAGAATGAACGGTACGCGAAAGTAAGAGTCTCCTTCACAATGGCGAGAGCAAGCATTTGTCCCGCTCGAAGAGATCGAATGGGAAATAATTATCCATCGCTGTCGGAATGCGAAGCGATAACACAATGCTTGATTACAATCTCCATTCGCGCACGATCTCGCGCGAGTGGACGGAGCGCCACGGCATGGCATCGGTCGTATCGCGAATTTCTATTATCGAGATCTCGATCTGCCCTCGACGCACCGACCGACGGAGACGATCCGATCTTTAGCACCCTAGGAGCACTCTTAGCTCCGCCGCGCGCGCGCTCGATTTCGCCCTCGATAAATTCATTCCCCGACTGTAAACTCGCGCTCGGCGCAGTAAAGCAACTTGGGCTCGAGGGGATGAGAAGAGGATGAGAAGAAACGGAGACGCCAAGTTCGATATCGAGTCCTTTCAGCTTCGAATATTCGAGGTCACATGCATCCGTGCGAGAAACGAATGGCTAATTACAGCTTAACACTTTCGCAGGCATGAACATAAATAGCCTTCATTCGTAAATTAAAAATTGCGTCACATAGAACCGCCCCGCTGTTGCTCACAGCGAATGGATAATAGATTATTCATGCCTGATTCGAAATTCGAGCAGGTGCTACTACTTTGCGTGAATGAACAATGAAGCCGTGGAAACGGTGTATTCAAAAATTTCAAACTCGCGCGTGATACGTAGGATGTTACTTTATTAAAATTAATGCCAAATATTAATGTTCAATTAATATACGTTAACTATATTGTTTTATAAATAATAAAAATAATAGTAATAATTTTTACCTTATTCTATAGAAGGTATCGATTTTGCTTGTATGATGTAGCAAATAATTCAAAATTTCAAAATTTTTCCCCCTTCTGTATCTACACAATATCTACATCTCCTTAATAACAGTAATGAAGTTGCTAGTTGTGTCGCCGTCGGAGGCCCCTCTGCAATTTCTTCGGGCAAAAATCAAGAGACGGTCCTTCCCATAACAAGACGAGAGGATTGTTCAGAGAAAGACGTTTCGTAACTTCTTCGCATTGCGAGTTGCACACTAAATTCCGAATATTAACCTTCTGTCTGCAGTCTGGGTCTTTTTTAACATAAGCGACATTTCACTCTTCCAAAATAAAGGAAGACAAAATTTAGTTATAATAAAATATAATACACAATTCAAAGTAAAAGTACTAATTTTTATAAAAACAAACAATTTTATACATTTCCGCTTTAAATTGTGTAATTTTTATATAAATTATTTACATACTTTTTTGTATAGTGCAGTCATATAAATAATATTGATAATCTCTAAACTATTCTCAAAGGAAATATTACACTTAGTTGACTTAGTTCTCTCCATACTCAAACAACGACATGCACGCGAAATAACATACGCCCATTACACTCTCGCTTGAGTCTCGTTGCGTGAATGATAACAAGTTGTACGAAGCATCGGGCATTACCAAACAAACACAAGGTCGTATACCAGTTGGTTTGGTTTTCATAAAATATTTGACGTATGTAATGTAACTAGACTTGTACTTTGTTTTATCTACCATAAATTGTAAGTATCCTTTCATTAATTACTTCACTTGAAAACAGTTATTAATTATTAATGTAATATTTATTTATGAAATATAATTTACTTTCGTTCAAAAGACTACTATAATTTAACAATTAATATTTTGAATATTACACCCAGAGAAAAGTTTGCTTTGATTTAAAGAAATTTTCTTTGCTATAAAGACTATCTCAATACCTCAAAGAAAAAATTCCTTTGATTTGTGAAAAAATTTCTTTAACCATATAGCAAAGAAAATTTCTTTAAAATCGAAGCAACCTTTTCTCTGGGTGTATCTAAATAAAGATTTCTCCCTGTCGTGGTTTGCTTCTGGAATAACGGAATCGATATTCTACTATCGATACTAAATGTATAAAGGATATTTCTTTAGCGGTTTATTTCCAATCATCAGGGTCATTTTAATATTTTGCAGAAAATCAAGGCGAAATCTCTTTCTACCTTCCCTTTCTCTCCTTACCAATCATCGACGCATTTCCAAGAACATAAAACGATGGTCGCGGCACGGATTCGGAAATAGAACTTCGCGTGTCCCTTAAAAACCCATATCGATCCTCCTTCATGGCTTGGCGCGACCCAGCGATTTCGAGCCCGGCGGGCTCGCGAGTCGCGCGTTCGAGACATTCGTCTCGTTCGCTAAATTATTCCACCCATTCGCGCGCGCCATGTGGAAATTCGAGCCCACCTACCTCTTCTTCCCGAGAACACTACCCTCGATTGAAGGAACAATGGTATACGCAAAGGGTGTCCCGCACTCAGCGACGCATACATGAGAAAACGAAGAAGCGCAAGCTCGATGAGATGTGAGGCATTGAGAGAGTCTTTAAACGATAGAAAAGTGAGGGGTCACGATGATGTATAAATCACCAGAGATTTAAGGGATATTGCTTAAGTGGATATTAGCAGAGAAGTTTTTGATTAACGATTTTCCCCACCCATTCTGAGAAAGATTTGTCAACTAGCATATAAAGTACTTCATTTAATAATGTAACTTCATGTAATAATGTTTATTATCAAAAGTTGAAGTAGTTAATCAGATGGCATACTTCTCTTGTATTCAAGCTTTAGAAAGTGTGAACGGATAGTCAAATAAATCATACATTACGAGTTATAATTTATTTTTTCAGAAAATATGTAAAATCAAAATTTAAAATAATCTAATTTTGAGATTTATTAATTTACAACTTATCATTAACAGCTTTGTAAGCATTTATGATAAATTTTTTTCTAATTTTGAACCTCGCAAAATTATATTATAATTATAATTATATTGTTATATTACAATTTTATAATGCAATATATTATATTTTTATCGATACAATTTTTTAATTGCTATGAGATATAGATATAAGACTAAATTAGTCACGAGCAATACTCTCTATGGTATCTCGACATTAAAACGGAAAATATAAGAATATATAACTCGATAAGTCAAAGTTCGCTGGCAGCAGTCAACCGTGGCATAGGTTGCCCATTGACGACATACGCGTGAATCGACCATCGAGCTCTGACTTTTCCGGTCACAAGTATACCGGTTGTATACTATACACTGTAGTACAACAATAGCATCCTCGCTTACGCTCGTTACTTGATGTCTTTAACCTTTTAGTTCTAGACAGTGTGACGCGAGCGCGACTTTGCGTTGCATTGATGTACATCATTTCCGTGAAAGTATCGACAATAAACGGCGAACTATATCCTACACGCAATGTAATTATGCAACACCGAATTGCCCGCATTTATCGACTCGCGTACATCCAATGGACAGGAATGGAAGATAAGAACGGGTTGCGATAAAGCGACGAAGATATCGCACTAAGTAGAATGCATTTCCCGCAAATAATTGCATTGTCTCGCGAGACAATTATATATCTATCGTATGCACTTATGTCGGCAGCCTATGTTTCGCGACCTTAAATGCGTCACGAAACACGTATTTCTTTCGATTCAAATAAAAAATTCAGGGTGCACAAAACGCATGATATTAACTTCAATCGAAAAATTCTTGGAATCAATTTTCGTCGACAAAGTTCCACGAAATCTTACACGGAAAGAATAATTTTGCTGAAGTATCTAAAAATTTAACTAGATATAGGTCTGAAAATAACTTTTTATTAAAATAATTACGTAAAATTAAAAAAAATCTCATAATAAATACTGCAAAAAATTTTGACATTCTAGTAACTAATTGGAGTGTCTTACAAAATTATTTTGAAGGTCTATTAAAATTATTTTTATTTAACTAATCATTAATTTTCTATCAAGTTGAAAAATAATTTTCTTTTTTTCTGGAAAACTTAATTTTTGAAGTTGTATCATTTTTTTATTTTGAAGCAAGCGAAATACCAAAGTGTGAAATTTCTAAAAAAAAATCCAATTAAGCTTCAGTAGTAAATAAAAATTTTGCTATTTAATTTTATCTTTGGAAATCTTCATCTATATAAAGTAAAACAATATCGTAATAAAATAGCATTGATAGGCGTAACGTAAAAGAACTCGAGTGTTCCGTCACAAGCGAACGAGTACAATTTATCTACATTGTCAAAAAAATTCCAGTTGACAAATTATGAGAAAAAGGAGTTATATGCTGCGGATTATTCGAATCGCAAGGAAAGCGGACGCACACGCGTTTTCCTTAAAAGCGGGCCATAAATATCGGTCGACTTCCATGCATACGAAGTCGCGGCGAAGAGAAGAAGGGAATTCCTTCTCGCTTCTCGTCGGCGGGTGGCGGGGTATCCGCGAGATGGTTTTGCATCGCAATAACGTCGGGTCGCGACGTTGCTATTCTTCTTCTCCGGTTTTTTGCATTATTATTTCAATTTCCGCGCACGTCACTCGCACGCGCGACGGCGACGGCGACGCGACGTAGCGAACGGCGAGCGGCGCGGGCGATGAAAACACCAATCAAAACTCGATAACTCGCGCGTACGCCGGCAACCCGTTTCCGCCAACGTGGTGTCCCCGGCGTGTACTTAATATCGATCGCACGGAGCGGCACGGAGGCGCTATTGTTTGCCGGGCAAATTATTGCACGCGCACCGATCGGTCGCTCCGCGGGATTCATGGCATCGGCGCGCGATACCTCGACCCATTGTGAGCCGGTTCTTGTCGGTATCGCGTATATCTTCCCGCAAGAAAATTATCGCGCGCCCGAGTTCTTGACCTTACTTGAACGCCTGCCAATACTCTATCCAGTAAGTCGCGCACTTAAATACCGTACCGGCGCGGCGCCAGCGTGGGGTACAAAGGCGAAAGGTAAAAGGCGCTCTGAAAATTAAGAGCGAATAAAGAGATTATAAACTCGGATTTCATATAAATTTTTCATGGAGTTTTCTAAATATATTTTAGAGAGCGTTTTTCGATATAAAAATTACGCGTGACAAAGGAGGAAGAGAATTTAAAAATTCATACAAGATTTATAAAACTGTTGGTCAAAGACAATAATTCTCAAACAGATTCTATATAATTTAACTAAAACAAAAGATAATAATTAAATGTGCAAGTGAGAAACCTTAGCTTGTGAGATTATGTTAAAAGTGTATAAAATAATTATACACGATGTATTAATTTTCCTATTATATCCGTGAGAGAATATCTCGTCCAACATGCTTCAGCTCAACCTTCATAGAATATTGATTAATATTGTAAAATATGATAAACACGAATGCTTCCGCTGATGCAACAGCGAAAGAGTGCAGGCATTTAGATAGCGATAAGAAAATTATCTCCCACAAGTGGCAACGCGACGCTTGGACTCCCGTGGCCGGTTGCCAACGCTAGACAACATAGTAGCCACTCGACCGAAATAACTCCGAATTACTTAGTTTAGAACATACATGCTAAATGTTCAAAAGGCAGAATAATTCCGGTATCACGTGTGGTTGGAAGAACAATATATTGCGGGAAAATTTCGTAACACACCGCGAAATTTAGTTTTTATTTCACGAGTTAATTCTGCGAATTCTAATTGTTGTCATAATTTTATTGCTAACAGTTTTCCAGTGGATTGTTAGGATTCGCAAAATTTGTTTGTCTAATTAAAATTATAAATAAAAATTACAAACGAGGGAGATGTATTAACTATATTTTCTAATAATAAAATATTAACTTGATAGTAAAAATTTATTTCTGTAAAAAGCTATTTGCTTTTATGACAATTAAATATTTTACAAAACCGTAATATCGAAAAAGAAAACTGATGGGATCTGATTGAAAATTCTGGTTACCTCTCTTTTCACCTTACAATTTTCATTTGCAAGCAAACGCAGAGCGGCATCATAAAGGTAACGCATATAAAGCGAAAAACAACAAAGTCCCTTTGCAGAATATTTAAAGTGAAAAACTCACAGTGTATGAACAAGAAAAGAAAACAAAATATTTTTGACTTTCGCAATTTTTACTCAAATCGTAAACTGTGTTAAAAGACAGAATAAAAGATGAGAAATATAAATAGTTTTAGATGGTTACATCGGCGAAATAAACTCAAATCACAGAAAAAAATTTTGTCAATCTGATTCTATAAAATTTCTATTTTTAGCATTTAACTTATTAATGATAAATGCCTGAAATTTCTCTTATTCGTCGATCATCATCGTTATTAATAAATTATCTATTATAAATTAATTTCTCTCATCATTATTTATTCAAAATCAGAAAAGGATAAAGAATCGATGAATATCAAAATTAGAAATGTCTCGTTTGCAGTACAAAAAAGATACACTCGGCGAAGAGTAATAAAGCGCCGCTAATGCAGCTGCAAGTAATCGACCATTTAAAATGGAAAATATCTCTAATGTGGCTAACTATAATATATTGTTAATTCGATAATGAGTCCGTTGTAAGCGAATGAGAGATGCATGAAGATAATTGATTGATAGCCAAACATCTGCATCATTATGCATACGCGTTAAAATTTCCTCGCTTTACTTCGACTTAACATTTGACTCATAATTAGCGCCACTTTCATTTTTTAATGCTCACATCAATAGCAGAGATTGTAAAACTAGCGTCTTCCGCGTAATTTTCACTTTCTCGAAATTTTTACCATTCATTTAAAAGTCACTTTCGCAGAACGATATAAGACGTTTTCGCCGGATATCGTATAAAACGATAGCAATAAATGCAAATAGTATCGTGTTTTGCTGCACATTATTCAGATATTATATTATTCCGATAGAAGATTTCGCTACTTTCACTGAAAAAAAGTGTATTCTTGTTCTTTCGTTATCGCTTATTTATAATGGATAATTTAACTGTATACATGTATAATAACATACTTTAAAACTTATTTTTATGTAATTATTATCGCGCATTAGAACCAAATATTTCTTACATTATAAATAATGTTACAAAAATGTAATTTTATATTTTTTATTACAGTATTTCAGTTATTCCCTTCAAAATAAATTTTCTTTAACATTATATTATCAGCGCAGATTAAATTTATCTTTTTATCAAAATTGCAGGTATTTATTATTCAATTATAATCAAAGTTTAAGTAATTAATTTAATTATAATAAAAAAGATACAGTAAATTGAGAATTAATATATATAAAAATTAAGTAATTAACGTCTACAAGTTAATATAAAAGTGAATATAAAAATTGTTAATAACTGAAATTAATTTACCATAATGAAGCTTATAGCTTGAAATACTGGTCTGTGCTACAACAAGATTGATATTACTCCATACACATGTATGTATATCGATAATCTAATGGATGATTACATGTTTTCTATAAACATGCATCACTGCTGGAAATTTGAAGCATAAATAGTGATACACATTTCGTGCTTGCAAATCTATCCGTCAATTCACAACTATATCATTGTCAGATTTCTCAATTAATTTGGAAACTTTGTCACAACAAGAACATGGAATATTAATAGATGTTGAATATAAACACAAATTAATATTATTAAATTTTTACATTATTAATTAGTAAAATATAAAAAATTCTTTTCTATTCTGAACTAAATCTTACTTAAGCAGGATTTTGTCAAAAAAATTTTAATTATTGCGCTATATGCATAAAATATATTACACATATTTTAAACAACAAAAAAATGTTAGATTATTTTAGATTATATGTATATAAATTTCTTTAAAGTATAAATATTAATATATATGCTATATATTCATCTATCACATCTTTTTAACATCGCAAATGTCTAATTCCCTCCTCCCAAAAAAAACCATCTTAAATTTTAATTACGAAAAAAATCGACTCCAACTTGATAGATATACCTATGAGACATAAAAGCAACCTCTAAGACATTCTGTGCGTTTTCACGATTAAGTATTATAAATACAGATATCGCGTGAGATGGATAATGCGATCGCGTTCGTCGTGTGCTTAATTTTCCTAGAGAGTGTACTAAAAATTCGCTTTCTCTCTCTCTCTCTCTGCACGCGTACCCGACATGTAGGATGAGAGAGGAGAGGTGGAGGATAGAAGATTTATTGGAGCGGCTCGAAGCCGCGGAGTTGCTAATTGCGTTTGCTACTGTGTGCAGGAAAGTGTATTCTCGTTACGCCGCTCAGGTTTTCAATTACGGACTGACCGACCGGCCGGGCCCGCGTTTCAGGATGATTATCAGGCTACCATTATTTCCGGTGTACTTCCGCCGAGTCCTACAATATGTTTATGCCAATTACGGACGTCGGTGGAATCGTGTAGGTAACGGAATAATCTTTCGGGTGACGTTCGAGCAAATGAGCAGCGAACACGCGCCGGCACTGTCGCGATAGCGTATCAAAATTATACGAGATAATAGATCGATATCATTACTGAGGACGCCGTTTATTGCGTTTATCTGCATTTCGTAATCTAGAAAAGTTGATAGGCGTCGACTTAACGTTCGAAAATCGATCGATTCGAGAGTCAATCACATAATAGTCAATAAACTTTCTCGATCGTCGTACTTCTTATCGAATCTCATTCAATCAAATTTTGTCGCATGATCAAACATTCGAAATAGCGAAACGAAGAAGCTGCGCGGATTTTTCGAACGCACAGCTGCGCGACCGTAATGAAGTTTCGTACCGGTCAAATTTGTACATGCACATAACTTGTTACCAGAGAGTACATATTCGGGCCCGATGAAGTTCGTTAACTTTGCAACACGGCGGACCCGTTCGTTCCCGCTGCGAATTATAGCGAGCATCGCGTTTATTGTCAACTGCACACGAAGCACGAGGCAGGCGCGCTCTCTCTCTATTCTCTCTCTTTCTCTTTATGAAAACGAGGCTTAACGCGCAACGGGGGATCGAACCCTCTCTGCCGACGCACCCTGAAGGGCTTGCAACCCCTTTTCACGAGAGAGGAGATAGCGTAGCTCTCCTCTGTCTCTTTGCTTGCTCTCTGTTCAATCCTAGGCGAGAGCTGCGTGTACCCCCGGCAAACTCCACCTGAATCATCCAATTCAGCAACAGCCCTTGAAGAAGAGATTAACGCGCCACGTCGTGGCACAAAGAAAAACCAACTTGAGGAAGCTGGCAAATCCAGATATCTCACCGCGTAATTGCTCTATTGAGAATGCAAAATTTTCGAGAGGCGCTCTGTCAGAATCAGACGGAAAAGTTCAACGTATCCGAAAGAGACGAACGTATACTTCACGTTAATGCTTCACGTTCTTGAATGGATAAATTTGATAATAGAAAAATTGATTATATGATGGCTAAAATAATAACGGAAGTTCGAAGAAGTATTATTAAAAAAAAAAAACAATTACGCAATATTCATTTTGCAAGTAAAAAAATAATATATGCAAGTATTTTCTTCTTTTAGAATTTTAAGATTTTAAAGGAATAATATGATCTTTTTTCATAATAAAATTAAATCATATATTTAAAATTATCGAGTTTATATATAATTAACAACCATAAAACAATAATTGACAAAGACTCTCTTATTAAATATCTAAATATTATTGGGACAACAATTTTATTTATAGTCAACCATCGCTAGATGTTTTTATCTATAGCATATTACTTACAACTGCAATAGTTACGATATGCTGGTTTGATTTGAGCATTTTCTAAATATTAATATACATGGTGTGTGTATAGATTCGACTTTAGATAAATAAATAAATAAAGACATAAAATCTTTTTATATAAATCGGAATTACCGCTAACTAAAAAACTTTTTATTCGTTCAATGCGAAAGTCGTATTCAATGGCATCATGGGCTAAGTAGTACTAAGCATTAAATGCAGGATACGGTTCAAGAGTATACACAACGAGAACGAATATAATAATCTTGAAAATAATGTGAGTGAGCACTGCGCTAGCAGATATACTTATCTCGACGAAACTCGTCGACTTTTAAAACCCCTCTGTCGAGACTTGATATTCTCTTTTCCTCTCTATCTTCCTCTTTTTTTCATATGAATAAGCATAATTCGACACCGAGCAAAGCATCCACCGAGGCATCCAACACATAAAAAAACAGGTGCCGGGATCTATTTAACTTGATAATCTGATTTACGAAATTCGTCGTTACATTATGCGAATGTATGATAAATAAAGAGCTTAGATATCAAATTCTCTTATTCATTCGCTTTTATTCACATGCTCTTAGCAAAATTATAAGTATCAGTGTTTCAAATAAAGAACGTAAAGCAAAAAGGGTATTCTTATTTTATACTTTCACATTTCTGTAAAAAAAATAATTCAGATATTGTATACTAATATTTATATTAAATTTATATTTATATTTAAAATCTTATCTATTAAGTCTTTATTTATTTTATTACATCATAGAAAACTTCTTTATAAACGTTTTAATAAATATTTTTCTAATATTTCAATAGAATATAATTAAACTTCAAAATAGTAAAGATCCTATAAGAACAACTATAATAAAGAGTAATTTCTTCATTCGATATTTCGTACATTAAAAAACAAATATTACATTTTGTTTTATAATTCAACCCAGAAGTCACTGATAGTGTTCGTGTAGCAAGTACAGTAAGAGGTAAGAAAAAGCTGCTTCTCCAGTATGTCTTACTCGACTATTTGCAAACTATCTTGGTATTTATGCTCCGACCATTTGCGAGTACCGTTTACGATGTGCAGTAGTAAACCTCGCGAAGTCGTGGGATTACAGCCGGCGGCGGTGTCGATTATTTCGTTACATTCTTGTGTCGTCTTCATTAATAGTTAGCATCAATAAACAGCATCGCTTAACCCATTGCACTCGCATGTGCTTCCTGACTCTTCAATCCATAATATCAAGGTTCGCGATTGTTAAATGTCGTCATATGATCTTCGAACCCGTTAGGACACTGCACGCTGTCCTCACATTAGGCCAACAAAAATCAAAATCAGAGCTGCTAGTACCGTTAAATGTAGGATACTAATGCGCTGTTTACCGTTAGTCGTAAACAGCGAAGTATGCAACGTGTCGAATCGAGCTATGCAACATAAAATAGAGTACACGAAAACAGAGGATCGTCATTACTTTGCAGCCATATGTATATACTCGACAATGAATAAAATAAACGTCACAAGATATAAAAAGCTAAGAAAATAAGTTTTAAGAAAAGATGATCCACAAGAGAGTTGCAAAAATTCATTAAACGTAAAATTAGAGAATTTGAAAATATATATAGAGAGTAACATTTTTATTAATATATAGGTTGCAGTCCATTTGGTGCTACAAATTCTTCGAAGCTTTTATTGATCAATCAAAAAATACTTTACTGCATTTGTAGCATCAAGTGAACCGTAGCCATAATGTTAGTATATTAAAAGAAAAGCTAAAAAAAATAAAAAAATAGGTTTTCCTGTTCTTTCAAGATTTGAGAAAGTACATTTCCTTCCGCTACTTTTGATTCTACACAGGACGCGGTCCCACATTAAAGTCCACTCTCGCCCTGTTTTCTTACATCGCTGTTATTCGCGCGAATTATCATGCCATTGTCGCAGCGAGGTGTCACGCCTTTTTTTTGCTCCTGCGTGCAAACGCGTGTCGCCGGCGACCAACCACCGTGAATGAGCGACCAACGACGAAGGGAGGAGCGGAGGGAAGAAGAGGAGAAAGCGCAGCGCTGTATATGCATGGCACACGTGTCATTCGCAAGCGGCAGCCGCCACGTGCTGCCTGAGCGCTTTCCTCAAAAAATAAACAAAACGTAGCGCCGCGTTACGGATTGACGCGCGTTTACATCGCCCGAATTGCTGACATTGCTGGACGTTTCTCTCCCGTTCTCTCTTTTTCTCTAGCCGTCATTCCCTTTCACCTTCTCTTTCTCTTCTGATTCCCTCCTCCTCCATATCTCTCTTTCTCTCTCCAAAAAAACTCGGGCTAGTCCACGTGCGCGCACGTGGTGAGATTTGTTGCATATTCCACGCGGACATCCTGGGCTCACGACAAGAGAACTGAATATCACCCTTTTCACAAAAGCTGCTGGATGGATTCTTGACAAAGAGAAAAATATATATAAAAACGCGAGATAAAATTTGGTGTTATAACACAAAGTAATTAAATGTAAAAATAAACAATTTAAAAACTTTTAAATATTTTCTCTGTGCAAATGTTGGAAAGTTAATCAGCAAATAATAAGAATTTCAAGAATGTCAAATTAAAACTAACGAATAATTATTGGCTGCTGCAGCAAATTAGATGGTAAAATATGGCATAGCATTTTTAATTGGCTGCAACAGCCAAGTTTTGGTTGCTGCAGCCAATTTTTAGTTGTTAGCCTATCCGTAATGTCAGTATAGGATTTCAATTGACTAATGCAACCAAAAATTGGCTACTGCAGCCAATTAAGAATGCTATGCCATATATTACCATCTAATTTGCTGCAGCAGCCAATCTCAAAATTACGCTAACTGTGTAAAATATATCTTCGATTTATGCGTTACTATTTCTAAGCAATTTCGCAACTGAAAATAGTAGTCATAAATCGAAGATATATTTTGCATAGTTAGATAGTGCTATTTTTATTTTTTTATCTGCAATTTTAAACGACTTAGGGATGAATATGACTGTTTGCTCCAAGAAGGAAGTCCCTTAAGGGTTGCAGCGTAAAAATCGAAAAATGGAAGATATATTTTGCATAGTTAGATAGTGCAATTTTGCAATTTTAAACAACTTAGGGATGAATATAATTGCTTCAAGAGGAAAAGTGCCTTAAGGGATGCAACGCAAAAATTCAAACTATGTGAATATGAAAGCGCATAAATAGCGCATAAATCCTGTGTATTTTCCAAATCAGTTGTTCTTAACACGTGGGAGGGGGGATGACTGACAGCCTATTCAGCCCCCCCACAAAAGAATTTTTTTTAGCTCAACGAAATAAGCGCAAAAATTTATTTTGCGAATTTTGAGAGCGTATAAATAGTGCATTATTATATAATTTATTCATTAAGATTTGGTTAAGTGGGGGGAAGGGCAGCTAGGCAGACGTTCAGTACATTCATTATACACTCTCAGTATCTGTCTTATAATTTTTGTCATATTTAAAATATGTATACTTAAAAAAATCTAAAAATAATGAAAATATAAGAATATAAAAAGATAGATAAATTAGTACAAATACATTTAATCAAATTTGCATTAAAACACGCGTAGATGTCCAAGAATATATATTATTACATATAATATGTATTAAACAAAGTGACGGATTTAATGATATTAAGTACAATCTTTATTCATCACGATAAAGCTCCTCTCAAAAAGCAATCGCACAATCTAAATCTAATTTGATATCGTTTTGTCATCAGAGAAGAATTATTATGGATACAGTCAGCGGGCGAGCTTACGATGGTGATGCACGGAATAGAATAAAAGAAAGAGAGCAAAATCGTAAGAATAAAAGAGCATGTTGCTACCACGTCGACAAGTCGTAAAGACGCGTCGAGAGATTTTACAACGAAGGCGAACGATCGGATCCGCGCGGACGTTTAATGTATGTAACGCTTTCTTTTTACGTAGCCAGCGGGTACGCCGTTCATAATGACACCGTCGTCTTTTCGCTTTACTGCGTGTTACGGTAGCAATGTTCGCCGCGTGTTATAGCGATATGGCACGTAACACGTTTTAAAACCCTCTTCGACAAATTGTCGGGAGCATTTACAGAATGAGATTTGCATCGATCTTTCTTCGATTACAAGAGCTTATGATCGAAGAGATGTTCAATCTTTTCACCTTTTACGACTTGACGTGACTTCTCGAAGCAAACATTTTACGTTGCTTTCATGTTATATTCTTTAGTTGGTGTAGATCTCTATATGTAATATCTTGGAACTTCTCAAAAATAATCTTTAGTAGGGGGGAATCAACAAAATATTTTCTAACTCTCTTAGGTATACATTAATGATAATTTTTTTATCTGCATATATAATTGAAAATAACATGAAAGAAAAGTAGACGATTAAACATTTATTTAAATGTCGAGAAAATACATTATGAAGGAAAAAAAAACGGCGATGCAAGCAAAGGACGGAACTCGGACACTGTTGTATGTTAATCTCTTCCTCAAAGAAGGGAATTGAGGACGCAATGGGGTCGAGTGTAGTTTCATACAAGCTCGAAGTGTGCTCGTGAAGGGCTGTTATTCTTTAGCGAGAGGAACGAGGGACAGAAAACGAGAAGGTTGGGTAATCCGTATACCAAAGAAGAATAAGAGCAATGTCGTCAGCGCGAAAATGGCTATATGACGAACTCATAACGTCATGAAAAACTGGTTTTAATCCTCATAATTTATTTGACTTGAAAATTTAGAAACATAACACGCGAAAACAAATCTACGGAGCTTCACAAATTTATAGAAGGGATCTGTGAAGTTAGCATGACATTCTATTAATATAAAAAAAATATCAGTTTAACAGTAGCACTTTATAGTTCTACAGTTCTCCAAAGAAACAAAAGAGGATTTCGCATTTTTTATACTATAAAAACAAAATTAGCACGTCATATTTTCAAATTTGGTTTTTGACGCCATTTAAGATAAAGATTATTCCACGTTCTTGATAATTTTGATGATATTGATAATTTTGATGTAAAGGAAAGTGGCGAAATTGCAAATATTTAAGAAAAAGTTAAATAAAACCGACGATTATTTATCAATTAATAAAAATTTTGATTTAAAAAATACTCCAGTTATTTGGCTTTAAATTACAATAATTAACATTCATATATTTTTAATATAAATGGGTGCATCGAGGAGATGCGCGCTGTTAGTGCTATTTATATCGCTCTATCCTTGTTTTACGTCTGATACAATGAAGATTGAATGACACAAATAGCGTTAATAGCGTCTCCCCGAACGCACTTAGGTATAAGTGGAAACAAGAAACAAAACTCTTGCCGTTCAATTACGCGCCATCATGTGGAGCAATGTCGAATCGGTTTTGTTTTCCTGTAAAAATAAAATTATAATTAAGTATATATTATAGTTATAAATTATAGTTTATTAATATATATTGAGATAATATGAATGCTAATTATTGTAGTTTAAAGCTAAATAAATGAAATATTTTTTTAATAAAGACTTCAATAATTAATAAAAAATATCAACTTTATTTAACTCTTTTTCCTTTAGGTGCACTGTTAAATTTTATAGGGTCAAATTAACTTAATGTGAGTTGCCACTGCTCCTACTCAATAATATCGTCACTTTTTACTAAAACAATGGTTATATTTGACACTATACAGTATCAATTTAACATTATATAGTGTCAAATTTAATTATCATTTTAGTTAAAAATAACGATATATTTAGTAGGAGTAGTGGCGACTCACATTAAGTTAAATTTGACACTATTAAGATTTAATAGTGTGCGTTCGCAGTTCCTCACTCTCCTTTACTATGTCATGATGATATTTCAAGTCATTATTTTTGTTGTACGAGCAACTCTACTATATTATATTTACTTTAATCGTTGTATATTGGTATAAATCTTTATTATCACACACATATTTCATTTTATCTACAGTTATATTAAACCAATATATCTGATAAATTTGACTCTACCATTTACACACGTCCGACCACTTCGATCGTGCGTCAGCGATGATAGATTCCTGTCTGAACGTCGATCAGACCACGCTCTGGTGAACAGCATCAAATTAATCAGGATGATTTTTTCTTTTCGTCCAGCGTTCCTCGATGGAGAGATAACGCGGTCTCGATATACGCCTTCCTTTCTTTCATCGAGAGCTAAGGAGATCGGCAGACCCAAACAAAGGTATACGCTTCACAAAAATCATTCCCTCTCTAGTAGGTTTTTTTTTTCTCTAGACTTACTGCTCTTTTCATTCTGCTTTTGTTCCTTTTTTTTCTTCACTGTTTCAAATATTAAAAAATAAATCTACGTTCCTGGCATTAACTTTACTATTTCTCCTCCGTTTTCCTTCCTCTTCTGTTTCAGAAGTTAAAATTTGTTGTAAATAAATTTTTATGAAATTATAATTTATTACAATTTTAATCGAAATAAATTTATTAATTTTTATATAGATTACACACTAAACATTGTTAAACTTCTATCTCATTTCAATAAAATTTTTATTCATTTATATGATGATTTATAAATTCCTTTTGTAAAATTGCAGTATAAACACCCAATTATAAATCCGTAACTAGCGCCATTTGGCTCTTTGAAATACGTACACTTCCTGTATTGACGCGCATAACGTAACTACGATACCATCTCTATTCATATTCTCTTTCTACATCTAGATCTTAAATCAATGCTCGTGATATATTTCTGTATAGGTCGGACACTATCTCCAACAAATTTGTACTTTATTACTATTCACTTTTGACTTTTTGCTACTATATCAATTCTTATGTCCTGAGAGAATTGAAGTCCCTGGGCATGTAATATACCCTATCTATCTATCTATCATACCTATCTCTTTTACGCGCTTCAAAGGTTCACATTACGATCCGTGATCCTCGATGACGACGAGCGATGACGCCGATTAAATTCCACCACGGCTCGCTTCATCGACTCCGCCGCGCCGCGCCGCGCCGGCCGCGGGAAGGAAGTCGATGAACTTTCGGCAAGCAATCTTCGGAAAGCCATAAAGCGAAACGCAATTCGCCGGCGTTACCTCCCGTCCCGCAATTATGACGTAATTGACGGTTTCGACCGTCAAGCGGAGTTTAATAGACGAAAGGAGACAAACGCACTGTGAAAGAGGTATTACATCCTTTTCCGCGCCACGGATCTCACCCCTTCCTTCATCGTGCGTCAACGAATTACTTTCCAATTTGCGCATGGTCGGCGGCCATGCATATAAAGCTGCCATAATCTCGAAGAGATATTAATTTCGCGTTCCCAAAATCCACAACCGTTGCTGATCCGCGACGGATAAAACGCGAAAATCACATGTACACTTGAGATTTTAATTAAAGTGTCTCGAGATTTCGTCGAAGAAGGAAGCACGAGCGAAAAAGGGCAAGTAAAAATAACAAAAAGAGGGAGAGGGAGAGGAAGAAATCGATACGACATGCTTGGCGGGGAGAAAATTGCTGCTCATTATTCCTCATTACGATAAATTAGTTCGGGAGTCTGAAGTTAAGTTTGATATATCTCGCTGGGCAATGTGTATTCTAAATTTTGTACACCGCACCGGGATAATTACGCTCACAAAAACAAGATAACAGGTAGAACGATAAGAGATACAACATGTAGTCATACATGGCACTCAATTTTGGTCAAAATTGCGAAATTCAGACAGAAATTACATTTTCATTTGTATCGAAAGAGATGAAAATGCGAAAATACAGAATTTGATTATTGATTACTTTTATGATTTATTACAGGACAATTAAATTTAATGAATTTAATATGATTTAATATATAAAATAATGCCGCGAAATATAAACACCGAGAAGAAAAATTGTTCAATTGACTAAACTTTAGTTCATCTTTATTTCTTCCGATGAAGAATGCATATATTTAAGTCATGTTATATTTAATATACTATCTACAAAAATAAAAACAAATTAAATTAATTTAGTCAAATGAGCAATTTTTTCTCAGTGCATATAAAGAGAGAGAAAAATATAGAAAAATACATTTTTGTAAATTTTTATCAAACGTGATTTATGATAAATACAGAACAAGAAATGATAAGTTCAGCACAATATTATAATATATTAATAAAAACTTTTCGATTTAAATACAAACAGATCACAACAAATTTAACAAATAATTCTTAAATTAATGAATTGAACGAATATTTATCAATTTGATAAATTTTTAACGAATTCATATATTCTATGAAAATATTGAAATTTCAATATATATATATATGTATAGAGATACCGTAAGTATCGTTAGACGTTAAGTGAAAAAAGACGTAAACCGTAAGCGCACGATTCGTTATCGTTAATAATACGCGATGCGAGAACGGCCGCGTGGAGAGATTACATCGATCCCACGCATTTGAATAAAAACGAATGGATTTTCTTTCGGCCGCGACCGCGATGCGATCTGCAAACCTTCGGCAAAAAAAAAACATAAATAAATAAAATCACCCGAGCGGGATGAATCTCGGTCGTGCCACGAACTTCTGCGATTATGATTGAGATAACGTCGCGTCTCGGGGAAACGAAACTTGGGTGCCTAATCGCGAAGAGGTTTGGCGAACGGCGAAGACGAAGCGGAGAGAAGCCGGGCGCGTCGACGTGGAACGCCGTGATTTATCGTCCTAACGCGTGTACTGATTTATTATCTCAGGAATTGACCCCGGGACGCGATCCCGGGCTCCTCGCTGTTGATGAGCGATGGCGCGTTTCCGTTAATGTCGGGAGCACACACTGCACGAATTATTACCACCTTCGCGAAATTAAGCCAAATTTACCCGAGTTGCGTCTCGATGATGACGAGATTCTACTGGACGATTCGTTCACCGGCAAACGCTATAAACGAAGATTAACGTCACAAAAGCCCGGCTCTGTCGTTAACATTTCCCTCGTCACGAAGTTGTGAAATTACGCAAACCGCTTGGAACATAATAAACGTATTATGTACGAATATAAAGAACAATAATAGTTTTATAACTCTGTGGCATTTGAAGTAGTATTCCGGTATATATCGGTAGTGAAAGGATTAAAATGTCGAAAATAAGAGATGTAGATAAACTCTCCTCTCATTTAAAACTCACGGTACGATCACAACGTCCATGTACAATAACCGAATCATAATTCATTCAACATCGTCTATATAAATCTAACCTCCATAACTACATGCGAAACGAAGCCTTCTAATGTACTTTCACGAATCACTTAAGTTGAAACTCTGTATGTTTCACTTTAAATGGTTTATACCGGATGATCTTCCAAGTGAATGGAAGTAAAGAGTAACTCAACTTCCGTTGACTCGATAATTATTTCATAGAAACATGGTTTCTATAATCAAGTAGACTCATTTTCTTTTCTTCTTAATCTGATTCGACAGAAACGATTAAATGAGCTGATTACGAGATTTAACTGAACGAAATGTACAACTATTCGAATAACACTCTCTAGTTTCTATTAATATTTCGATCTCATACAAACTTCTATAATAATTTACTGCTTGGATTTCATTAATTAAGCTTTATTTAATAGATAGTGTATATATTTGCCTTAATATATTTGGTTATGCTATTATTGTACTACACAAAGCCGATATAAAATGACGTACGACTTACTTTTTCTCGTTAGGCGCAATAAACGCAAGACATAAATCTCTTTTCCTTGCAATATTAATTCGAAAAGATCCGACACAAGTCTGCCCGGGTGATATTACCGGCGTTTTGGCACAGAACCCCCTCATAAAAAGTAAGTATTACATCCAATTATCCAAAGTTTCGCTGTTAAGGATCTCAAAGGCACTTCCCCTTTGCGAATACGGCAAAGAAGTCAGTGGCATACGCCTCGCATAGCTCGATGAGTCCGTTGTACTTTGTCTTAATCGCGAAGGCGCGTTTCTTGTAGAAAATTAAGGAGAGGAGTTTGCCATGGCGCCGACGAGGACGAAGATGACGCTACCGGCGTCGAGAGTAAAGAAAGTACGCGAGATGGAGTGAGAAAGTAGCCGGAAGGATGCCATGACTCCAGGGATAATAGGCAAAGCAAGGAAGCAAAAAGAGTTAAAAAAAGATTTCGCAATACCATATAGAAGGGAAAAGAATCAAGAAATATGAATAAGAGAGAGAGATAGAAAGAGCAAAGAAAGGAAAGAGCGAAAAAGAACAAATCGATAAATGGAGAGAAAAAGAGAAAAAGTAATCGTTAATATTTTAGTACTCTCACAATCTTTTATATTACACCAGTATGATACAAAAATTGTACAATGTTTGAAAAAAGTGAGTAAATGTCAAGTAGAAAAAAGAAAGAGGGAGGAGAAAGAAATATATAACGTTGGAGAATTTTCTCGAAACTTTTCTTTCAAAATTTCTTGAAATTACAAAACCAACATTACGTTGTGAATCAAAACCAAGTGTGCAATTAAGTAATGTATAAGTAGGAGGAGTAAGTATAAGTAGGAGGAGAATATGAAGAGAAAAAAGAAATAAAACACAGTCCATAGTATATAACTTAAAACGTGTAAATATTCCAAAGATACTTTTCAAAATAAATATCCCATAACTAAGTACAGCTCAGACCCATTAAGTCCATTCGATAAAGTCGTAAAATTGTGAAAAATAGAACAAACGATATAAATATAAATAAAGTAAAACAAGACCAGTAGAATCAAAGGTACACAAACGTATATGCAATATAAGAAATGCGAAATACTAAGAGGTCTATTTAAACGAAGAGAGATGATTGTAAGAAGAGCGGTGAAAGACACGAGAAGATGGTAAAGTTTGGAAGGCCCGAGGCGAGCTGGAAGACGAGAGAAGAGAATTCTCTCCTGCGAAAGGGTATGGGAGAAGCAGGATAGTAGTGGAGACAGAAGTACGAGAAAAGAGAGAGAGAGAGAGAGAGAGAGAGAGAGAGAAGAACGAGCAACAAGAGAAGTTCTACGAGAAGGCTACGGGTGGACGGAGTCCTCCAGGAGAAAGAGCAAGAGGAAGACAAGAGACAAAGAAACGAACATTGACAATGAGAAAACGAGTATGGCGAAAAAGGAGGCAGGGAGGAGGAGATAGAGAAAGAAGTATAGTGGGCGTTCGTATACGAATACCGACAGCTATCCGAGAGAAGATATAAGGACACGCCGCTCGGGGCCGAACTCCGAGATATTCGACGAATTCGCTCGCGAAATCACAATGAAAGCCTCTTCTCGTCCTGCTGTACGCGAAGAGCCCGTCGGCGGACGTCGCCGGTCGCTCCTCCGGGAGAGCAAGCCGAACGACGTCCTTTAAACTCCGCCGCTGTGCCGCGCGGCAACTCCTCCGGAACACGCCAATATTGACTTCCGCTGTATTACGCTGGGATAATCGGAATTCGAATACGGCGTACATTTTCCGACGGCACCAAAAGCGCTTGGAATTTGGTGTCGTTGAATTTCATGTCGTGCACGTGGTCCAATGAATAAAATTTATTTGTCGCCAATGTAACTTGTATTATCTGTCGGTATATATGTTGTATATGTTTAAATTACGTATACACGTCTTATATTTACAGACTACTTGAGTAACATAGAGTTGATTCTATTCTAGAAATACCGATATCGCGAGAGATTAACGGTAGCTTTTTTTAATTTTGAATGTTGTAGGACATTAAATAAGACATGATATTTTTAGAGAGACCAATATGCAACATCGAGCACTCTAACATTATATTTTATCTTTAAAGATAGAAATATCTAAAGTAACAGTATCCAATATGATCTACCTAACGATTTTTGCCGAGTTCAAATTGAAAACTGGTAATCATAATTAAAACAAGAAACATTTTCGAACATTAATTGACAATATGAAACGTTCTTAATAATTATATGGATGTAATGAAGATTTAACTATCCAACTAACTACATTGCAAATTCAAGTGTGTAATAAATACTTTTATATATGTCAATATGTATGCGTGATTTACACTTTAAAAAATATCGGTGTGCTCATAGTGTTAAATCCACATCATTTTGATGTTAAAATTAACACCAACACAGTGAGAATTATGTAGACACTGATGTTAAATTCACACACAATACAATACAAATAAATCAATTTTTGCGTATGCAGTATAATGTTATTTTTACACGGAAAACTAAATCACATAATATCCCTAGTAGAAATGTATGCAGTTTTCCTAGACACCTATTCAGTTACTATCTAATATTACTGTATTCTCATTAATTGTGCCAATACTGAGTAGGAAATGGACAAGAACTTGATAGAGTTTTATTCTGTCCATTTCACGAGCAGTTGGCTTGCTTATTAATCAATTTAATATCCATTATTTGTTGTGTTTCTATGCAGTAAATGGATTCAGATTTTACGCAACTTTTGTATGCGGTAACTGCAAACAAAGCGTTACATCCTGATTGGGATCCTAAGTACTTTTCCTTCTCAGTTACTAGACAGAAGTTGGTGTAACTGTTTAGTAACTGCTCAAAAAATGCATAAAATTTCTACCAGGGATATAAAGACATTTATTACACACTTCGACTTGTATGTGAAGCGTATTATTTCATGGAAATAATATTGCACTTTTGTAAGTAAGAACAGCAAGTAAGCTACACCAGATTACACTGAGTACTGTTACCTACTTGAAAATTTATCTGAAACATCAACCGGATATGAACAAACTGAGAGAAACAACCACGGCAAATGTTACGACTTGCATCAACCTGAGTCCGTCAAAGATGTTTCCGAGTATCATGGTGTTATCGAATACGTGACCCTTTCGTCTGACACGAGATAACTCCCGTAGCGGATGATAACGCGTGCACATCAGCAAGCTGATCCAGCCGCATAAGAGCTACGTGAACGCAATGCGCGATTAAGATGGCACACATCGTTTGATCATTACGTGTCGACCTAAGGAAAACTCCGAATCCTGGCGCATAGCAGCCTTCGAATTCGGGATTTATTCCAGACACGAACGAGTCATATATCGAAGAACGATTCGAGACATTTTGGCCGAGAGTGAAGTCCACTGGACTGGCGATTTTTCCATCTACCTACTGGCAAATCGAAAATTCATACTTGAAGGGTGTGAGCGATTCGAGCGATGCGGATCTTACTTATGCAAAAGGAAACGACCACCAAAATTGTAACATTAAAAAGTTTCAATTGTTATAGAATATTTTGCAAAAAGTCGAAAGAGATAAAATATTGGAGGATACTAATAATAAATTTTCTAAAAAAAAATTATGGACAAGCGTTCGCTTTCGAAAACGAGAAAAGAGAAAAATGAGCAACGAAAAGACCGGATGAGGATGATATGAGCATTCGACTGAATATCGAGAAAGAGAGAAAAAAGAGGTAAACGGTGAAAAAGATGAGTGGAAACAGGATAAGGCCGCATGATATTCGGGCAATTTTTATTGGAATTCGGGAGCTACGTAGCGCATATTATAAGTCTTGCTGGAATTTAACAATGGCCAACATATGAAAACTTTTTTAATATATTTTATTAATGTTTATTAATGTTTTACATATTAATATATTAATACGTTTTAACGTTTTGTTAAATAATTCCTTAATTATACTGCGCATCAATAATCAATAAATCGATGCAATTGTGTAATATTTTGACGTTTATTTCGGTATTTCAATGCGTGATTAAACTTCTTTTTTTATTATTATATACAGGGTGTTTGGCGACTACCGCATTTTTTGTCATACGTGGGTAGAACAGCCTATACTGAATCAAAAAGTCCTGTACCATTTTGAGGTG